>NC_136484.1:197475517-197730517 GCF_053919585.1 Euprymna scolopes
AATGTGGCAACAATACTCCATGCATATGTTAGAGAATGGATAGAGAGAGAGAGAGAGAAAGAGAGAGAGAGAGAGAGAGAGAGGTGAATTATAGTGCAGACACGTTGACCGGAAGTAAAAGATCAGCTGATTTGAGTCATGTGATCAGATTAGCTGAATCGTTGAGATTTGATTTGGACTCAGAAGACAACGGACGGCTTCCCGTTGTCTCCTCCTCTTCACTGGGGGAGGGGCGAACGCTGATGTGTGTAGAAGAAGAACCCACACAGGCCGATTTCACTTTCCACCTTCTGCAGGACATCTGGGAAAAGTGAAATAAACTATAGAACTAATTCCTTGTCTTGGAGTGATTGAATCTTCATCCAAAAACGGGTATCAAGTCTGGTCCAACATCGAAGAAGCAGAGGTAGGTTCTGAAAATACATGTCACTCACACACGATTCCCTTTATGATACAACATAAATATATAATATAAACGTCGTCTCTTCTAATCCATTATTAGAGATGACGCAACAAACACTCATATCTCTTATATATATTTTTTTATGGTAACCACCAGGTTCGAGATTTTTCTTTTTTTATTTTCACACTCACGACACCAAATGAGCGTTTGTTGTTTTCACCTCAGGTTCAGTATCGCATCGTGTGTGCATCCGGATCACGGCACCAAATGAGTGTTTGTTATGTTGTCGTTATCTTAAAATTAAACTCAAGAAGATAATGAATAAAAAACAGAATACTAGATACAGCAATTAAAGAAACAAGCCAAATTTATTATTCAAATAAAAATTGAATAAATTACATTATTTATTAGTTTACCAAATAATGAACTTCACTACAGAAAAATTTATAATAAAAGAATAAACAAATGATAATAAAGAATTAAACATGTGTATGTGATTATATATTTGTACGTATTGCCTGCACTTCTAAAATAATTAACATAATTACCGATTTCATAGCACATTAAGCGTAAGGACGAGTAGAGTTGACTATATTTAATTTGATTTATTATAATGCAAAGTGTGCAAAGCGGTGATGGAAGCTCTTTATGAAACTTAAACTATTTTCGATATTTGTGAATGAGTCATGATTCTCATATAAATATTTTGAACTTGTCTTTTTCAGGACTTTCTGCAGGTTCGAATTGTCTAGGCAACGCTTAAAGTCATCGTTGAACAACGAAATATATGTTTGGAAGGCAATCGTACAGCATTTTGTTATGGTCTAACCACGTAGAATGAACTTCAAAAATTTGTTTTATTTTGTGTAAGTCGTCGATTATTTGAATGCGTTATGACAGGTTTTTATATGGTAAACTGTCAATCCACGTCAAATAAACCATACACTTCTGAAAAGTGTAAATAGTTTTTAAACAAATAATCCTCCTCTTTTATATATATATATATATATATATATATATATATATATATATATATATATATATATATAAGAGCAACAGCAACATCAGAATTGCAGATAACAGACACCTCTATGTTTCAAAACATGTACACACATGCAGTGGAAACAGCTTCAAAATAATGCCAATCTTCCAAACAGACAATTATTTTTATTTACTTACACAGGAAAAAAAAACTTAATCACCAGATTCACTCCTGAACTGAACAGAACCTAATACCATCACACAAAAACATGTAATGCAAGGTACACTCGCATCCACACCCATACACATACGCATATACACACCCACACATAAATCAGAACCGACACATTAAAACACACACACGTGCGCGCATACAACCACACACATACATAACACCCCTATCTCTAATACAACACACTGAACAATACCAACCCTACTTAACCTCGAAACCAACAACACTAGGAGACACCTAGAACCATAGTATAATATCTGTTCCAACACCTCGCTCCCTCCTCAGTCAGGGGAGGAAAACCCCCTCATGACTGAAACGATTATCATCCCTTCTATCATCCCCCTCCCATACCTACACCCCCTCCAATGCCCCCCTCTGGGGAACAAAATCTTCCCCACACTAGGAACCGATCCTGGGTCTGGCCATACCCACATGGGGAGACAAATAAATAGAAACATTAAAAAATCCCCTATTTTAAATACACCCCTCTTTCTAAACAAACATAATATAAGACTAAAACGAAAAATCACAATACTAAAATCCAAGAATCCAAAAAATAAATATCAAAATAGAATGAAAGCACCCCTACCCTTACTTCAGAAGAGCCAGTCCTCCCTCCCTACACATACACATTAGTAACGACCTCGGACCACAGCCGCCTTCCTAAGGAAGCAAATAACCCCAAAATACTATAAAACAATATACACATTCCCAAACCAATAAAAGCAAACACACACACGCACACACACGCGCACACACACACACATAAACACACACGCGCACACACACACACACACACCCTACCCCACCCTAAAGGAAAAAAAACATTAGTAGAAAGAGATAGCGACTACAGCGAGGTCAACGTCTACCTGGACAAGCCAAATAAAAAAGCAATAAAAATTCAGCATACCAATGAATAACACTTACAAGCCTCCACCCCTTGAAAAACTTAAAATTAACTACGAAAATCGCCATTTTTACACATCTGAAAATAATTTCTGACGAGGACGCATCACAGACCGTCTGAAACGCGCGTAAACGATTTCAATGATTCAAAAACATTATTACAATGATCTAAACATAATTCTCAATGAAAAACCAAGACACAGAATAATAAAATAATGTTAAAAAATACACATTGTTGGTGACTACTCCCTTATTTAAATATATATATATATATATATATATATACATATATAGTAAGTTATAAAATGTATATGGCGAGTAAGCTACACTGAATATTCCACGTTTCATTCACTCTAGGACTCTTCAGGCTTATGCGCCTTTTATAACTTACTAACTAACTCTACCTACGTATTGAGCACTTCTGAAGTAAATACTTAAAATTTACGCATAGATCTATACTTTCGTATCTTAATTTCATGTGAGTAAATTAAGTAGTTATATATATATATATATATATATAAGGTATTTTGTCTTTGTGTATGTCTTATATATATATATATATATATATATATATATATATATATATAAATATAAGGTATTTTGTCTTTGTGTATGTCTATGTTTAGGTCTGTTTTTAATGAACATCAACTTTTTTTTTAATTTCACACAAATGCACATTATGTGTCTGAGTGTGTTCTTAAATAGATTTTGTATGGGAATATCTCCGATAAGTATCGAACAACCATGGTCGAAAAGATCTGATTAAAGAATAGACCGTTTGATTTTGACCAAAGTTAACACTTTATACAGCCTAACATCACTAGTGCATTTGTTGCATATGTAATCTCCGTAAGGAGGTTAAACAATGAATTAGGCCTGAAAACATAAACAAAGTAATGAAAAATGCGTTAGAGGAACTAAACCTACATCACGTGTCCACGTCATTTTAACACTTTAAAGTAATAGTAAAATAGAAAGATGCCATAGAACGATGTATGATGTCTTAGCAAACAAGTTAGAGAAAAACAAACAGTTATGGGATGTTTACATCAATCACATGTTAGCGGCTGTTAGGTTCCATGTGAGTAAAACGACAAAGTTTTCATTATACTACTTTCTCTACGACAGAGATGTTATTCTGCTTTTGGATAACATATTGAGACCACGTAAAGTATATTATTGTGATGAACATCACAAACTCGCTCTACAAGAAATGCATCGTACCTTTACTTCAATTAGAAATAACATTAGGAAAGCTCGTAAAAAGACGTTTTAAATTTGAAAGAAAAAAAACGATAGTATTCAAGATTAGTGATTTAGTTTACTACAAAAACCACCAAATGAGAAGTAAATTAGATGCACTCTGGAAGCTGTACTAGTCAGTAATAGGAGTTAAGTCTTGAAGCCTAATAACGCTGGATTTTGTAAGAAGTCACAACTGAAACGTGAATTCACGTATGTAGCCAATAATGTTTGTGAAATAAAGAAAACTATACTCTATATAGTATAGGATTATACTATATATAGTATAGAAAATTGTACTATGTACAATGTGTATATATATATATATATATATATATATACACACATATATACATATTGTATGTGTGAAGTCAGTTTCACGTACATTGTATACACAGCTGATGTATATATATATATATATATATATATACATCAGCTGTGTATACAATGTACGTGAAACTGACTTCACACATACAATGATAATTTATTCACTTATGGCAGCCGTCATCAGAATGATTTCGAATGATTCCAGTGTAGCAACGAAAAAATAACCGATTTTGTCGATTAAATAATTTTCATTTTTGTTCATCAAATGTTTTGTTTTTTAAAAATAATTCGAATATGGACGCGTCCATCCGGGAAAATAATGTCTAGACAGAATTGTTCAAAGTCAACAAGGAGATAAATGAAAGGAGTTTGGAGGTATAATCTACAATTCACAATTGAGGAATTTGTATAAAAGGTTTTTCATTGAGAGAAAGATGTCAACAAAAGGACCGACTCTAGAGGATCTACTCAACAGGTGATAATCCTATTAAAGCTGTCAGCGGCTTTTAAATCCCAATTGTGACGCTGCGTTAGCCCACCGGACAGCAAAATGAAAAAACGATAAAAAAAATATCTGAAAGGAAATAATACAAGCAAATACAACGTTGTCTTCCTGTGTTGATCACGCCCATCATTGTTGTGTGAAGTGCTCGGATCGTGTCCGCATGAATGTCACTCGCCGGAAGGAACCAATTTGCTACGGTTCAGATGTGATCGACTTTACACACACGGACGACCACAAAAACACCAGTAAGTAAAGACGCCGAAATAAGAGCGCGGCACACATTAGGACTGAAGTTTCGTTCGTTTTTATCACTTCTTCATTGACTGGAAGGAATAACAAGCGGAGATAAAGCTTTAAGTATAATAAAACGACGCCCTTTTTATGTTTGTTATTTCGTCCTACAAACACGGGTTTTGCAGCACAGTGCGCACGCGCATATAGGCAATCACTTTTCAGTTGTAAAAACAGGTTTCATTTTAATCCAAACAAAAACATCATAAAGTAATGTATGAAAAATAAACACAAAAAAACAGACAGTAATGTCTGAGAGGCAACAAAAGGACATGGCTTGAACTTTGATACTTGTTTAAGCCTGAGTGGAACATATTACTTCGTTCTGGTGGTTTATGGCGCCAAATCACAATAGCTGACAAAATAGTTTGTTTTGCCGAATTTTTTCCTTTTCTTTTTGTAAAAAATCCAGCTTATTGCAAGATATCACATTAAACATACGGAAACTTAAAACTGTCATTTTCCCTCTCGATGAATCTTACAGATGCTGCCATTTATACTGCAACGTTTTCCAGGAACACGTTGCAATCTTAGTTTGCGACACAAATGAGACGAAGAATAGAAAATAACTTTAACTCGCTTTTCCTCTGTAACAACGACATTTATTTCCCCATTATAACGGTCGTGACGAGACCCACGTGATCTCAAACGTTCTCCACGTCACTCACGTGAGCTCGAACGTTATATCGTTTCGTGCTCCACGTTTCTAACATGATCCTTCTCTTTCACTTCGTTATAGTCTTTTTCTTAACCGATAACGTTATTTCGCATGCATTTGCATACGTGCGTCCACGCTATGTTACAATACCAGTTAAGAAAAAGTAGAGTTAAGGACATTATTGATAGAAATGCTATTAGAATAATACGATAAGTATTATAGTTTTTATATAGGGAAATCTCTCATGACAAGATATGAGGTTACTTAATATAAACAACCACAAAATCACTAACATTTCAAGATTAAAACAAGATGAATGGATCCCGATCCAAAAAACAGCAATTATTCCACCTTTTAAAATAAATCACTCATAAAATGGGAGGACTAAAGAACAACATAAGCGAAGTGTTATGAGGCTGATAAAGATAAACACAAGACTTAAAGAAAATCTTAGATGTGATGACCTCAGAGGAAAAATAAATCTAGACAGTATAAAGGGACGTATATAGAAAAGGACACTTCAAAGGTATGACCACGTAAAAAAAATGTACGAGAGATCTTGATTAGTATATGTCAAGTATTGTCTAAAGGTGGCGATAAGCAAACAATAGGAGGAACTAATAAATATAAAGTTAAGAGAAATAAGGATAAATAAATTAGCTGACACGAGATAAGTTAATTTAGAAATCTAAAAACCGTTTAAGTAACCTAGTTCCAAACCTAGTGCCTCCTATTTATTTATTCCGTCTGAATCAGAGAAAGTTGCATATTGCATTGTTATAAAAATAAAGTTATGCATTAATAAACTGAAAGTTTTATCTCCTTGTTACAGATATTACCGGTGTGAGACTCAAAAAGCAACCTCTGGCATAGACGTACGTACATATATATGAGATATATCCCTTACTATATATATATATATATATATATATATATATATATATATATATATATATATATATATATATTAGCAGACCACCCGACATTGTCCGGTCGTAAAATACGCTTAAATACGATATTTTGATGAATGTAGATTTCGTATTTATTATTATATTATATTAGACCCAATAGATATTAATGATTTTAAAATCGTGCGTCATCACCGAAAAACAAAACGAAAACATTTTGCTTACGATTTACTTTTTCCTTTAACTTTAATGCCCAAGCTATAAAGATAGGCTACGCATGCATATTCATAATGACGGTGTTCGACCTTCACCTGACAAATTCCATTTTTTTTTTTTAATTTTCACACTTTTACACCGATTTCTGCCGGATAAAGACCAAATATAATGTTTCGCATCGGTTTGAATAAACTATAAATTAAATTACATGTCTGTAGACCAACAACTTGCAGAAGAGTTTAGTAAGCAATTTTTTAAAACTAATATATATGCGCATACATAAATATATATAGAAAGGTGTTTACGCTTATTATAACCTTTTTACGCAAATATACGCAAGTATAAATCATGTAGAACATCTGCATATATATATATATATATTAAATTTTAAATTGTTAAATATATTTTTTATAGCACAGAGGTTTTTGTAAAAGCTCGATAGTGTAGAATTAGAGCTAAAATAAAATATTTTAATATTATGTAAATCTCAGTAAATGTATGTAACACATTTCATAAATTCACTAATAACCAGCTTTTATTTGCCCATAATTGTTTCGGCCAACTTGAATTCCATATCTCTTCGTCCTATCATCCCGGATTATATTAATAGTAATATTAAGTTATATATTTACATATATTTTATATGAATGATGTATCAAAAAATAAACAGATAGCTGTGAACATTAATACCGTGAATATCATCTACGATTGTTTTTCATTTTTGTACATTCTCTCCTTCAATATTCCAGTTTTATTTGTTACTCTCAGCTTTTTTCAATGCCAATATACTTGCTAATTTAATATCGTAACCGCAATCATCTTAATATTACTATAATACATATAATATGTAGATTTAATTAATATAATATAATAAGTTAAGAAAGCGGTCAGGCTTGCATACGTTTGTAGTGTAAATCAAAGTGTAAATACAGTTATATTTTAATTTCTACTTATCATATTATCATGCACATCGCATTATCCTTCCAAACTACGTAATTATCTACTATAATATACCTTACAAAATATTCTTGACTAATTAATCTACAGTTTCAATATGGAAATTGGTAAACAAAAGAAGTAAATTAAGCAATATTTATTATTAGCATATGTAATACATTACATAATAAAATGCCGTTTGTATTTATTCAAGCTATAGTATTCTTAAGAAACGCGCTTATTTATTTTTAACATTGCTAATTTGATGTAATATCGCGACCAATTATAGCCATAAACATTACTACAGAATCTGGAGTCTCAGTAAAACGTATTACATCTTTTTCTTTCTAAATTGTAATTTTTAATCACTAATAGTAGAGCCAGTAAAAACTAATACAAAGTGACCCACTTAAAAGTAGCCCGATCTAACTAATTTTTCTTTTACGACCAACTGACACCACAAGAGAAAATGCAACTCTTTTTTCCAACAAGATGGTATTGCTCATTTTGTGTATTTAATAAATTTAATTTGAAATGAGCGATTTGTTTTTGTAAAATGAAATAACTATTACTTTTTTGTTTTTGTTTTTATTCCAAAGGCCACCTCAACGTTAATATATGTCTCTTTGATAATCCTTTGTTGGTAGGCAATGTGTGAAAGTATCATTTGTTAACATAATCTTTTAATTTGGTATGTTTTGAAGTATGTGTATATGAAAAACTTTTGTTCGTAATTTCATCGGTGGACGTTTTCTTTGTTCATTCAAAAACAATAAATAAATAAAACATAAAGTTGAAATGTATTTTTCTGTTAATTACTTGGAGTTAATTACTTTGTTTGTAGTTGAAATTACCGACGATTTTATTTATAAAAACATTATTTTCCTTTTGGAAAGTTGTAGTTGTTAATCTATTGTTTCAACCATTTGACCGATATATGTTCACATATTTCTGAGTTAAATTATATATTCCGTTAGACAATGGCGGAAAGTTTCGAGATCTTTACATTCAATAAATTTGCGTGTGTGTATCCTATCGAATGTTTTTCTTTCAATATGTAACAACGGTGGGATATCAACTTTATAAATGCGTCTTTTGTTTACTAATTAACAGGGCTACCCAGCGTTGCCTTGGGTAAAAGTAAAATATATTTCAATTAAAACTTCCATCACTTATCTATCTTTCTCTTTCTCGCATTCCATAGTTCCCTCTCCCTCTTGCCATCCCATCTTACTTTTCCGCCCTGTTCATTCCTCTATGGATACATACACATACATAGATGACCCGTTTTTTTTAATAGATTCCCCAAGAAATGAGGCGGCATAAAAGAATTAACTCTTTGATTAACAACCCAGAATTACTTCCGTTTCCTTAGAAAGTTACATGTAGTATATAATCCAACTAAAAAATCAGCCTCTCTAAAGAAATTTGCGTCAGTTCAGGATCACTGAATCTATATTTTGTTTCTAAATTTTAGATATTATACATGTAGGGCTATGCAAATCAAGAAAATATCAACATTGTGGCTATTTGTTTTGTCCTTTTCTTAGTTTTAGCTAGTAATACAAACATGCACCCGTAAATAGTTTTGGGAACATATACCAAAAAGAAGAGTTGGAAATAAATCGTACACCAATCATAATAATTATGACATTCCTACAGCTACGTACCTAGAAAACGAAGCTTTTAGGCCTGATAGAGTGATATGGGACAAGAGGTAGAAAGTAGCAACCTTAGTATAAGTAAGTGTCCCTAATGATGCTAGCCTTAACAGAGCTGAGAGGAGGAAAATAACAAAATAATAAGGTCTTATGCACGATATGAAAAGAAACGGGAATATTACGATGTTCATCTTTCCAGTAATTATAGGAGGAATAGATGTCACGTAAAAGAATTTAAAAACTAATTGGCGAATATACCCCATGAACCAAATGTAAGAGAAGTCAAACCACTGCACCCAAAAGAACGAAAAACTTTTGCGTACATTTCTATTTGTGGAAGTTTCGCTTGATGCTAGTCACAAGGGAGAAAAAATAGGAGTGTTCTCCGATCTGGCAGAAAATTGATGAATATGAATTTTTGTTCAACTATCCGCACCATATATCATTTGCATTTCGTTGCTCTTGAAGAAAATTTGATTCTACATGGTTAAAAACCGTCGGAACATATGTATGTAGACAAAAACCTTGCTGCACAACTTCCCACATAGGACGCATCTATAAATCTGGCCCTTGTCTGTTTCAAAAGTCACATGTCTTGTTTGGAGTGAATGAAGTTTTTAAAGGTAAGTCAGAGATTTTTTAGGTGTCAGAAAAACAATATAAAATGCATGTAAACAAACATACAGGCGGGAACCGAGGCGACAATGTCAGGAGCAGCTGGACAAATATTCCAGAAAAAAATGATTGGCAATTTTTAAGATGATGGTTGACTATTTGTATTACTATTCTCATCATATAAATATACCAAACAAGATGGAAATACGATTAAAATAATAGAAAAAAATATGAAAGGAGCAATAACATTAACTAGACTGCATGAAATTCCGCTGTTAACAAGTGTCGTATTAATTTTTATAATGACGAGAACATATTTCCACCACTTTTATGTTCTAACGTGATACAAAATAGTTTCTGTCCAAATTGACTGGTTAAACTAATCTTGAAATAATGTGTTTCTTTTTTTTTTTTACACGGTGGTCACCACTTATCAAGGCCCGGAAGCCACTCAGGGATAAGGGTACTTACAGTACGTTAGTGTGGATATTTGATGAAGTGTTTACTTAAGGGGCGGTTCATTAGGAATTTGTTAACGTTGGACTTGAAGACATCCAAGTTGTTGTCAGGTGGGAAGCAGGCAGACGTCGTTTGCTATTACGAAATTAAAAAAAAAATTGTTTAATAGATTTTCACCGCTTATCAAGGGTAGGGATTAATGAGTGTTAAGTAGTGTGTAGGAACTCCGAATTATCAGTAATGGTGGAGGTTGGGTAGGATTTGGTTATTCATGAGAACGGCACAACAAAGACTTATTTACATTATTCTTGAAAACGACCATGTTATATTGAGCTGGAAAGCCTCGTGGTATTGTGTTCCATAGCCGGAAAGAAACTTTGCTCGTGGAATTTTCGTTTCGTTTTAGGTATTGATAGTGAGTAGTTGAAATTATTGACACTTGTTGTTACTAGACCAGTATTTATTGCAAAACTTTTACAGGAAGTGCCCATAGACTGAAACACTGCCGCGCATCTGCCATGAAAATAATAGAGCAGAGGTGGACTTCCAACGTCTCTCCTATGAGAAAAAGGATAGGGAGGCGAAAAGGTCCTCGATCAGAAGATTTAGAAGACGGTTTTGTACCCTAAATTTATAAAATTCCTTATGCATCATAGAAACGAGTCCCCTGCATAAATTATGTATGTTGGCGCATGCACGTTATAATCTCTATAAAATGGCGAGTCTTGTACTACCTGACTACACACGCGTTTGCGTAATCATTGTTTAACTTCGCCCTTAGCAGTCTTTCGCGTTTGCTGCTAATTCTAATTTCAAGGTCGAATATCTTTTTCTTACTTAAAACCTTAGGATCGTGCACTTTTTCATATTCTTATGAACAATTCTTTATTTCTTTTGTGGTTAATTATTCTTATAAATAATAGCTTCGTATTTGTCTTTTTTTCAATTTTCACCCCAAACAAGGCACAGTGCCACTTCGAAGTAAGGAGCTACTATCGGAGACATAAGTTGCAGGGATATTATGAAGAGAAATGAATAGAAAGATTTCTGTTCACATTACACTTGAACTTCTGCATGTCAGTACAGTTGGGAAAGCAGAATCCTGGAAGGAAGTTTCAAAGTCCAGCAGTTCTGAGGAAGAAACTATTTGAGTAGAAGTTTTTCTTACACCTAGGGATCTCTACTGTGAAGGGGTTGGATTTAGCTGCTTGTTGATTTTGTCGGGTTGTTCAGGTATAGGGGGTACAAGTGCTTGCAGTTCGTCAGAGCATTCACCATAAAAGTACTTGTAGAACAGGCAGAGGGAGGGAAGCAACATTATGTCGTTGGGACAGAGGCTTAAGCTTCGATGACATTTCAGGACCTATCAGGTTGGCGACTCTCTTTTGACACCTGTCCAGCAGTGAAAGATAAGTAGCAGATGCACAAGCCCAAATGTGACAGCAGTACTCCATACGTGGGCGAATGGTGACTTTATAGACGTACAGGATACTTTCAGGCGTAAGTAGCTTTCTAGCACGGTAGAAAGAGCCCAAATTATTCGCAATGCTCTTAATGTATATATTTCTTGGCAATGCTCTTCATGTATATATTTCATTTCATGTTCCTGTAAACGTTGGGCCGAGGAGTACTTTTGGATAATGAGTTATTGGCCATTGCTATTGGTGGTAGTGAAGGTTTCTGATAATTATTGAAGGAAACAAGCTTAGTCTTGGCAGCATTGAATGTGACCATCCATTTTTGTCCCCCATTCTATTTCAGATTGGAGGTCTTCCTCTAGTGTTTCTGCCATTTCCTTAGATATGTGTTCATTTGTTTTCCCCTCGTGCCTATTATAGAGAGTGGTGTCATCAACAAATATACCAATCTCAGAAACAATTTTATCAGGGAGGTCATTTATGAATATCAAGAATAATAAAGGTCCAAGGATAGACCCCTGAGGTGCTCCCGCATTTATATCATATTGTTTAGATGTATGATCGTTGAGGACTTGGATTTTTCTCTTATCTAAGAAGGATTTAATTATATTATGTATTCTTCCAGTGATACCATATGATCTAATTTTCCTTAGAAGACCATCGTGCCATACCCTGCCAAAAGCCTTAGAAATATCGAGGGCTACCGCTATACCCTCTCCTGTTTTGTCCAGTGAACGGTATATACGTTCAGAGATTACAGTTTGGATATCTGCTGTGGAACGGGATTGCCTGAATCCATATTGATTGTCGGTGAGGAATTTAGCAGCTGTAAGGTGATGGACTAGAGCTTTGTCTAAAGAACATTTATCTTTTTCAATTCTAAAAATAAATCTGAATTATCGATTTTATATCATTGGATATTGATATGGTCAGACGCTGAACAAGAACCACTCTAAGATCCAGAAAGAAAAGGGGAAGAGGTAATCACAGGAGGGTAAAACCATAACAATCTAAAAAAAAAAGGAAGGTGAGAAAATTAAAACAGAAAGGAAAAAAAGAGGTTGTGAAAGAAACGAAAAAGGAGTGGCTGACACGAAAAACAACGAAGCAGACGACAAAGGAGAGGAGGAAAAGGGGATAAAGTCATAAAAAGGAAACAAAAAGGCAGGTAATAATAAATGAATGACTTCTCTGTCAAATGCAGGCAAATAATAAAAGGAACAAAGGGGATAGAAAAATAATACGAGACTCATTCGTCAAGCAATTACTATGTTGGTAGCCAACTTGGATTGCAGGTGTTTTGTGTTCTATCTCTGATTTCACCAGGCAGATTTTTTTTTTTCAATTGGCAAGATGATGACGAATGAAAAACCCGTAAGATGGGGAGAGGGCGGTATCACAACGAATGAAATATAGCAACGAGAGAGGGTTGGAAGGAATTTATCGTGGTTTTATTTTATTTATGATGCCGGATTATAAAAGTGAAGAAATTATTTTATTATTTGGTTACTTATGATCGTGTCATATTTATTTACTGTTAGAAAGACTCGTGCGTGTATATTTATGTAAACAACCGAACACATCTATCTATCTATCTATCTATCTATTCTAGAATGGGTGCCCGTCGTTGCCCGGGTGTTTGGAGATATGTGTTGAGCAAAAAACAAAAGTGGTTGTAGGAGCGCAGGCTCGAACCCGTACCGCGAAGGAGGAAAAGAACGGGAAAAGCGTGATGTCTTTCCTGTTATGACCACCGCCAAACCGGAAGTGACGCAGGTTTAAATTAAGGCTAGACAATCAAAACGAGATGATGACTTTCGAAAATATTGGCGAAAATAGCGACCCCCTCCCTGTAGAAAAGTGCTTAGTTGAGGGTGAAAAAGTAAATGTTTTTAGACAATTTTTCGGTATTTATCGTCTGATGGGTCGAGTATCAAAACGATACTGATTTTGTGAAAATCTGTCGCCTCTGTCGAAAGTTTTAGGCAGACATGCAAGCATACATATATAGATTTATATATTTGTAGGCAAAATGTTCGACCCAAACCGATTAAAAAGCTTGCCCTATATCTGAATGTCCTTTATGTAAAATTTCAAATTAGACTAGAAATTGTTTCAATAATTTCAAACTTTTTAAAACTTTTATCCCATTATGACCCCTTAACATTTATTGTTTTATGCACAAATCACGTTAATAAGTAAGATCCATGCCCAAGAAACCTATATGTAAGATTTCAACTGTTCAGATCACAAAATTGGCAGGGGAGTTGGTAGAGTTGTCAAAGGTAAAATCGTTGAACGTTGACCCCTTAACTGCCAAATTTATGGCCGTAAACTCATTAGAAAGATTTTCCCAAATCTCACTTCTCTTTATATCAAATTTCGAGTCTGTAGACTGAAAATTGACAGAGTTATTGCGTAGGGAAATGTACACAGACACACAGACAGACAGACAGGCAGACATACACTTTCGCTTATATATATATAATTGCATTTTAACCCCAAACAAGGCAAGTGCCACTTTGATATAGAGGGCTATTATCTGGGATATAAACTGTAAGGATACAATGTAGGAAGCTAATCAGCAAGATGTTTACATTACACTTGAAATTCTGTATGTCAGTGCAGTTGTAGAAGCAGGAACCCGGAAGGGAATTCCAAAGTGTAGTAGTTCTGGGGAAAAATAATAGAGCAGAAGGTTTTCTGGCATCTGGGGATCTCTACTGTGTAGGAATGAGATTTTGCTGCTTGTCGGGTTTGTTGTAGTTATTTACGTCGCGGGGGTACAAGGGCTTGTATTTCGTCCGAGCATCTACCATTAACATACTTGTAAAACAGGCAGAGGGATGCAACATTTCCTTGATTGGATAGAGGTTGAAGTCTAGCTAACAGTTCGGGATCTATCAGGTTAGTGACTCTCTTTTGAACCCTGGGACTAGTAGCAGATGCATTAGCCTAAATGTGACAATAATACTCCATACATGGGCGAATATTGGCAATGTAAGAGTAAATGATACTTTCAGGCGTAAGTAACTTTCTAGTACAGTCGAGAGAGAGAGAGAGAGAGAGAGAAAGAGAGAGAGAGAAAGAGAGAGAGACCACCTTCGTCGCAGCAGCCATGGCAATGTTCTCAATATATCTGTTACAATTCATGTTCCCTATGAACGTTAACCCGAGAATTTTGAACGAGTACCTTCAGGTAATGTACCATTAGCAATGACTATTGATGGTTGGGAATGATTAAAAGAAACTAGAAACTCCCATAGTTTTCGCAGCATTGAACGTTACCATCTATTTTTTCCCATTACACTACAGACTGGGGGTCTTCTCATAGGGGTTCTGCCATTGCCTTCGATATGTGTTCATTCGTTTCCCCCTCGTGCCTGTTATA
Source organism: Euprymna scolopes (assembly GCF_053919585.1). Classification (NCBI taxonomy): domain Eukaryota; kingdom Metazoa; phylum Mollusca; class Cephalopoda; order Sepiida; family Sepiolidae; genus Euprymna; species Euprymna scolopes. The sequence goes on from NC_136484.1 coordinate 197,490,667, forward strand.
GAGCGTGGTGTCGTCGGCAAATATACTCATCTCATAAAGAATTTTATCAGGGAGAATGAAGGTCTAAGTATTGATCCCAGAGGCGCAACCGCATTTATATCATATTGTTTAGACGTACGACTATCACGGAAAACCTGGATTCTTCTTTTCTTGTTTAAGAATAATTCAAGTATGTTTAATATTCGTCCGGTAATACCATATAATCTGATTTTTCTGAGAAGACAATCGTGCCATACCCTGTTAAACGCCTTAGATATATCTAGGGCTCCAACTTTTCTCTCCACTACCTTATTCAGTACATGCTATATACGTTCAGAGATTACAGTTAGGATATCTGCAGTAAAATGGGCTTGCCAAAATCCATACTGTTGGTCCGACAGAATTTTAACTGCTGTAAGGTGTTGAACTAGAGATTGATTAATTAGGGACTAAATATTCTGGCGAATAGAGGGAAGAGGCTAATGGGGCGATAATTTTATGAGTCAGTTCTTTCGCCAGGATTCTTGTAAACTGATACAGCAGAAGCAGTTTTTTTAATAATACAGCCGGGATGTGATCAGGTCAACATGCCTTTGAGGTGTCTAGTTTTTTATGATATTATGTACTTGAGAAGGGGTGATCATCTTGTATGGTTTCCATCTGCAAAGAAAAAAGAAAACATCAGGAAGGGAGTAGTTTGCTGGGTCCAAAATAATGTTTGAGGCAAATCGACGGGCAAGTATGTTACCTTTTGTGCATGCCGTGCAAACAACTAAGCGAGAGAATTGTTATTGGCCATTACTTATTTATCTGTTGTAGATGTTCCAGACATCACGAGTTCCTAATTTATGCGCTTTAATACTTTTTCTGGTGGTTTCGGTATATTCTCTCTTAGCTGTTGCGATTTATTTCTTACAATTACTTCTAGCTTCCATAAACTTTTGTCTGTTTGTACTGGACATATGTCGGATAAATTTGCGGTATGTATGTTGCCGTAGAGCGATGGTAGTTGCGCAAATAGAAGTAAGCTATTGGGGAGAGTGGAGTTTGTGATACAACTTTCATGTGGAAACGTGCTCCAATTACCGCTTTGAACCATTCAGTTGTCTCATTTGCGAACTGTTCGGCAAGAAGAGAAAAGATATTTTCCTATGGGGAATTTCTGATGTGATCTCTAATGGTATCTTAGTCGGCCTTATTGTAGTACTTTATCATTTTGAAAAATAGCTCTTCAATTTGTAGTTGAGTGTTTAAATTGATGTCTATCATTACCACAGCATTATCAGCATTCCCGAGTAGGCAATGGGCATTTTTCACACAATCCTTAGGAAGTGTGGTCAGAAATAGTTTCAGAAGTGAGGCTTGATCTGGGATACTGGTTGGAAACGTTACTGTCGGTGTCAAGGAATGGGATATAAGAAAGTTATGAATGATGCTACTAGCTGTGTCTGTGCAGTTAGAAAAGCCAAGATTATTACTGTGATGTGGACGTTAAAGTAACCAAATACATGTATTAGAGCGCTAGAGCTATGGGAGAGTGCTATATTGTCAGAGGCATGATGGATTAGGTACAGTCCTGGGTCGGGGAATAGCGATAAAGAAAATATAAGTAGCTAACGCTATGTTGTAAAGTTACTTTAACTTAATGCACATGAAGGACTGGTGATCTAATTCCTTTTTAGATTCCTTAGTCATGGGGAGGGTGTTACAAATATAGAATCTAAGTCCATGCATGTGTCTGTCAGTGTCCTTACGACCAAGTGGAAGAAAATCATACATGTTAAAGTGGTTACAGAAGATGGAGGAGTGTACTTAATGCTAAGATATCTGAGGAGTTTGCTAGGAGAAATGATTCTACATCATCTAAGTTAATTCTAAATCCACGGATATTTGTAGCCTCAAGGTAGGAGGCGAATCGTTGTTCTTGTGTGTGTGTGTGTGTTCGTGTGTGTGTGTGTGTGTGTTCGTGTGTGTGTGTGTTCGTGTGTGCGTGTGTGTGTGTGTGATTTGACTGTTATTTTGGATTGAATGGCATTTCATTTTATTTTACAGTTTCAGTTTAGGGTGAAAAGTGCTATACAAAGCGGATATGCATAGCTACCACTATGCACCACAAGTAGTCTATCAGCCGACTCCTCATCCATATAGATATATACATAGAAAACGTCGATATATTGTAGAAATGAATTTACAATATTTTATTCAAAACAAGGACTACGAAATACAGTTGAAAGGTTATTTATTCCATGGATAAGGTTATTGTTCTATAAATATATATTTATTTATATTTCTACACTTTCGAATATTAATTTTTTTATTAATCTTTTCTTTACTTGCGAATTTTTATCACATATATATATATATATATATATATATATATATATATATACAAAGGGAGAGAGAGAGACAGAGACAGAGAGAGACAGAGACAGAGAAAAAGAGAAGCCAGAATTCATTCGTTAGAACCCCTTTCCAGAAACAAATTAAACTACGTTTGTTAGCTCTGGAAAATGCCGGGTACTGACGGCCGTTGCCCAAATGAAATTATCTAACTTCCACTGTTGGGCATTTTCTGACAGAGGCAGTTAGCGGAAGCCACTGGCTCTCATTTTCACCACTGGAAGTTAGTTCCAATTAGTGTTGGTTTGGGGCGATTATTGGCTGCCTTTGCAAACAGCAGTCACTGGCGTCCGTGATTAGTGCTGGTTTCCATTGAACTGCGCTGAACTGAAATCGTCTGTCTTCAATTATTGGGCATTGTTAATTACTGGAATCCATTTCTGTCATTGGTTAGTGATGCTTCCGTTTACTGGTTGGTAATTGTTTGATTTTATGCCTATCATTGTAGGTTCCCATCGTTCACTGTCGGCCATTACCAGTACTGGTTTCCATTAGCCTGCTCCTAAATGAAATTTTCTGTCTTCAATAGCGATCCCTGGTGATCATTGGCATTTTAGGTGGTTACTTGTCTTTAATCATTTTCGATTACTATCTATCAAGACCAGTGTCGAGCCCCATTAGACTGTTCTGAAATAAAATGGCTCATCTTCAATATATGTGCACTGTCATCCATTATATGGTAATGGCATCCAGTGGCGGACACTGTTGGTCACTGGTGGTTATGACAGTGATGAACAGTGATTTTCAGGTGGCTACTGTCACTTCTTAACAGGGGGGGTAACTAGCTGGAACTGGAAGGCAAATCGCCTGTCTTTTGTTGGACACTGTCATCAAGTGACGAGCACTATCATCCATGATGTTCATTGTTCTTTTAATTTGCGTACTGTCATCTCAAGGCCCTAGCGGACACTGGCACTGGCGGGTTCTAGCTGTAAGTGACGGGCCCGGGCAGACACTGGTTGCCACCGTCGGACCCTAGCGGATTATTTGTTCGAAGTCTGTGTGAAGCAGGGAGCATACTATTCTAATTTCCACGCAATCCCGGATGGCTGCATCAACTACGCTATCTGTTTTTACAAAATAGGTTAAAATAATAAGAAAAACATTTTTTGAGACTAATTGTTTATCGGCGTTTTGAATCAAAATGAAAAAAATGTCTAATTATAAAAAAGGGAGGTAGCGGCCATTATAGCAAGGAATTTATACGAAAGATTTAATGTGAAATGTATCGGAAGAAGAAAATAAACACGGACGGCGTTGCTGCAAAAAATGTGTCAAATGTAGAAAATTTACGTCGAGGAGATAGAGATAGTAAAATATTCAGTGAGTAAAAATCGTAGTACCACCGTTCTTGTTTTGAAATGTGACTCTCGTAGAAAAAAGAATTTTGGACGATGAATCAAAGCGACGGGTAATATGTGGTAAACCTACCTTAACTTTATTAAATCATCAGATCAATAAGAACAGGTTGGCGTGTCCCAAATACATTCTCCTGAAAAGGACACTTTAAAAATAGGATTAAAAGGGCAGGTTCTAGGGAACTTCTAGCACCCACCACCCTCTGCACGTGCCTACTCTTGTTAACAGATCGACCACCAAACAATGAAGCGTTGAACAGTCATGTGTTTGGGTAGATTCACACTACATTTTCTTGTGGATCTTTAGTTTGTATTTAAAAGGAGTTTCATAACCTCTTAATTAGCGACAGTTATGTATTGTCTTCAGTTCCCCGGTAATAATGTTCAAATATCTAGATTAGCATTGGTGAGATTACAAAAAAATATTTCCATATTTGTATGAGATTTTAATCTTTTTTTTTTTAATTTCGTTTTATCAAGTATCTAGTTTTGTTTTGTCGAGTCAATTCAAGTTTATTTTTATTGATTTTCAAATGATTAAAATTGAATTTTGAAAGTTAAAAATTAACATTTTCGACAACCCCATTCATCTTGATTTTTGCATTTCTTCTTCCAACGAAGTATTATCTGCTGCTATCAGATCAGACTGTCTGAAGATACTGGCTACCTTGCCTAAAATGCACACAACATTGACATCAGTGATTTTGTTTTCGTTTACAAACCTCAATCATTTTCCACAAATCAAAAACAAAAACAACAATTTTTTTCTTACAACAACCAAACTAAACCAAACACCATGTATAAATATTTGGCGACATAAGATATTTGATACATCAAATATTTTTCCAAAAATACGGTATTCCACGTCAAATAACCAGAAATGAATTGATGTGTTGTAAAACAAAATAATCAAACCAAATCGCATAAATAAATATCTGAAGATCTAAAGAGCTTGGGACATAAACTTTTTTCCATAATTACTTGCTTTGCTATAAAATAACAAAACAAGAAATGCAAAACAACCAACAAGATATTGAAAATCTTGTAAAACGTTGCAAAGAAGTTTTAAACAAAATAGAATAGAGTATTTATTTTTATTTTTATCAATCCTTTTTAGCTTGTGTTTCTGATTTTGTAGATGATGATTACATATATTTATAGTAAAAGTGATGTAGAAAGAGGAGTAGTAAGATTGTATTAAAACAAAAGTAGATTTCAGTCTAAAGTAAAAATACTTGTAAAATTCAGTTGTAAGTTACATTTTTGTGGAAGTTGAAAATTCAATTCTCAGTGCGGACGATACTAAAATACATATATGATTACATAGAACTTCTATCCAGACGTGGTTAACGGAATAAGAACATTCTACTCCCGTAGATTACATTATGAACTCCGTTGGAAATCTTTTGGATTTCCGATTTCGACAAGATACACATGAAGGTCGGAGGGTTATATGATATGCTCTGAAAAATAACATCATTCAAAATGAGAATCGTAGTCAAAATACTAATTTGTATTTTGAATACGAATTAAAAAATAACTAAAAATAACTGTGAAAAGTTAGTTGCTGACCCAATATAAAATCCGTCAGGTGGAATAAACGAAGGTGATTAGATCCATAACAATAATTAGTTATGAATAGCGATAATTACAGAAGAAAGTTCGACTCGTTTTTTACTATGTCACCTTACATCGATGGAAATGACACCGAATTAATTATCGGTTCAAATCGTTGATTTATAATACGAGAAATTGTCAGCAGATATCATGATCGTTTTATGGATTTTTTTAAAGAATATTTATCGTGTAGTAAACATTTTTTCTAAAGTACAGGATTATGAAAAGGTGTTTAGACAGAGGTAAGGTGAGATGAATGAGCGCGATAAATATACCCGTATTTAAAATACGCTGGCGGTGCCCCTAAACGAGTGTTAGAGCAAATTCAGAAGCAAAAAACGATCTTTTGTTTATTTGGAATTTACAAGAGAATGGACATTGTGTTTGATGTGTGACGAAAGGTTGTTGTAATGTTGTCTTATACGGAGATGACCTTGCATAGGGATGAGGTAGAACGAAGGTCATGTGAGAGATGATTGAGAAAAATAACAGAGGCGGGTGCCTATATTGTGACACGTTCAAGGGTGTTATCCATCCTCTCAATACACTGTAACTTGAATATTCGTCACCCGCATCAGTATGCGAACGCACTCCCTGTGTGTGTGGGCACATTCGTATACAAGCCAGATCTGATTTCCCGGGTACAAAGCCGTATTAATTGAGATGTTCGTAAAGCGCTTGGTATTTACTAAATGCAGCGTAGAATTGTACACCATCACCTCAATATGTCTTCTAATATTCGAAGTTGCTTATTACACAGTTGTAATATCGTTGAATTTCTTTTTGATCTAAATATACTTTTCTAGGAGTCATAAAAGACGATAATATAACCCAGCATTGCTCGGGAATGATTGCGTGAAAGTTTGAATAACACGTTTATCACATTTCTTTCTTTTTATGGTCACTAGAAAGTGGACGTTTGGTTGACTTTCGGCAGCCTTATAACTGTTGTTTCTTTTATTTTGTCTTTAAGTCTTCATATACCATGAGCGAGGTTTCTGATAAAGGGGGAAGAATTGCAGTTCTCTATATGAGAATATATCCTTATAACATTAGTCGTTGATATATTTTTGTCCCTGAAATAGTATTTAGAGTTTAGCTCCTTTTATGAAGTGGCTTTATGCTTTGTTTGGAGCGATTTCCATAAAAAACTTTTATTTTCCCAAATAAGGTATATTGTAACTGATACGTAAGGGAATACTTTGATAGAGATCAGAATTATAGGGTGAAGACTGCCTTTGGTGGGATTCGTAAGGAAGCAAAATATTTGTTCACATAACATTTATTTTCTGTATGATTATACGTGCGTGGAAACAAGTTGCAAACATGTAATTGCAATGACAAGCGGTCTTATAAAATAAGATATTCGAGTTGAAAGTGTTTCAGCATCGTGGTCATTACAGTAAAGGGTAGGATTTTGCTGCTAGTTGAGTGAGTCAGGCGTATTTTGTGTTGAGTGGGATACATGTCAAGTACATTAACTCTTTTCCGTTCTTTTAAATAAGAAGATTTTAAGAATTTATAAAAAGAAAGTAGCTGGGATATATGAAATACGTCAACTTTATCGTTTTAGATTATTTTATAATGAAATTTGTTGAAAGCAGAAATAATACAACTGGAATTTTAGGTTAAAAATTAGAATTAACCAAATCTTTGATCAAATGCCGGCTAAATGGTTTTGGGTGAAGTTTCCAATCACCCACTGAGGTCAATTTTTTTAATTCAAAAGATTATTGAAATCACGCCAGACAAGTCATGAAGCTACTTGAATAAGAAACTAAAAACATTCTACTTCAAGGTCAAAAACGAACCAATAATGAGCGTTATAAATATATATTCCTACCCAGAAAACATAATCTTCAGTTGTTGTTAGAAACCTGCCTCATAAAATAAAGATTAAGAGACAAAAACGACCCCCACATCGAAATCTTCTGTCAAAGCCGTGTTTTTCAGTTGATGTCAGATCATTTCGATTTGCTCCGAGCCACAAATGTAAGTGTTCTCAACTTTCGCAAAGCCAAGAGTGTCCGTAAATTGTCTCTACTCTCGTAAACTGTTACAAAATTCACTCCATTCCTAAAACTATCAGTGAACTAAGCTTCTGTTGTCCGTTTTTTTTTACCCCCATGACTGCCACGCCTTAATTAACAATCCTATTTCAGGTTTATTTTGTGTTTCTTGGTGGTGAACCTCTTCTTCATTATTTCTCTACTATGTCCACGCTCTATAACTTTTGTTCTGATTTATTGCTTATTTCCTCGTTTGGTTTTTCTTTCTAACATTTTTGGGGAGAGGCGTCGATAAAATCACAATAACATTTATGAAAACTGACAATGACATGCAAACTTCCACTATACCTGCCCAGTACGGCTACAGCTAATTCGACCAACTGACTTTGATGAAGGTGTTGCTGCTTCGTAGGGATCGCGCAGAAGATACTAGTTATGCTACAAATAGACCTGCGCAGATAGAAACATGCACACAGAAAGACAAATATGCATACATGCAGACACAGAAACACATTCATACTGACGCACAGACATACATAGAGAATTATCGATACAGAGACAGACACGCAGCCATAATGTTATTATTATTACTACGACTACTACGTAGTGGTGCCGTGGGTAGCAGTCATCACACACACATGGGTTGATAGTCGAATCGGTAATCTACATCGTTGACTAGAGAAATAATCTGGTAACAACGCAAAAATATAGATTAAGTGTGATTCCAACATTCATCTAAGTAATGTACTTCTTGTTGACAGATTTGCCGCTATGTGCAATGAGGAGCAGTTGTGTCGTCCGGTTGGTTTTGAATTAGACTGTACTTTTTTCATGTGGTTCGCTTGATTCAATCGATTTTTGGAGCATTTCTGACATCTAACATAACGACACATTTAATATGCTTTAAAATCCTGATAAGTGCCGCTGGGTTTATGTTGCTTGACACAACTGGTCTGTGTATGGAGCAATTTATCACTCTACTCACAAAATACTTTGTAGGCATCTTGTATGTAAGCCTTCGCCAGTTTAAATTAGATTGTTATACAAGGCTCATGCATCACAGGTGCATAAAAGTTTAACCGACTTACTTCGGAATAGAAAGTTTCATGGGAATATCAAATTTACAAGCGGTATTCAGTCGCATGTATATCCCGGTCAGGGGAAATAACAACGTTATGTTTTTGAAGTTCTTGCAGGAAGGTGTCAACGGCCTCCTACATACAGGGTTTGTTATTCTCGAATGGTCACTCATTAAGTACTGACCAGGTTTAACTTTGCTTAACTTTGGTTATTCAACGAGAACCGATATGTCAACGAGGTTGTGTGTATACCGATATATAGGAGTATTCTAATAAAATACGTCAACTAAAAGGATATTCTAATGTGTAATTTAAGGTCATTGTGTTATATACTAGGCTCACTTATAGGACAGAGATGGTGAGTAGATGTCAAGAGGTGCAATATAAAAAGTGACATGCTAGGGTGTTATAACAGAATTCTTTTAGGATGTGACGTGACCGTCCCGAGGAGCGGTAAACATCCCAATTTGGAGGAGATTAGGACTTCCGAAACGCTGGAGAATGTCGGGCAACTATGCTTGTGTTATTTGTTAAGCATTATTGTGTGCAGCCGACCTTACTGAAAGGGAGAGATTTGTTATGAATTTTATTATTTTTGTGAAACCGACATATACATTATCTTGTTTGGTGGAAAACTGGCTACTTATTTCACTGAGAATGGGTAACGGAAATCGAAGTTATGAACTTAACCTTTTGGGGGGGGGGTCTGATAAATCGGCAGATTCCCCTGCGATGACGTAACCAGCGGTGATTAGTCGAGGCGGAACCCGACCTACCCCATCACCTCACTACATAAACGGGTCTCCATGCAAAAATTATTCACTTGGAACTGAGTGTTGAACGAATCTTATTCTAATCGAAGAGTCGCCGTCACCTCCCTTTCTCTACCCGTCCATCGCTACCGCCAAAACTGAGCGTAATTAAATCTACTTGAAACTCAAGAGTGTTTGTTTAAAAGGAACAACTGAACGATAGTATATAAGTGTATATCATGTTTTGTATAATCTAACTTTAATTAACCAAATAGAGATATCTTAGTATGTCTTTCTTTTGCGTGCATGAAAATCCATTCACTTCCAGCGTGACAGGGCATATCAACCCGAAGGATAAATGTACACTGACCAACGCTACCAATGAGGTCCTACTGCACCGAGAGAACTTACGGAGAATTCCCTGTCAAGGACGACCACGCCATATGTGACAAGGGGATCCCTGTTAGGGATCGCTGATCTGCCGGTGGTTGCCGGTGGTTGCCGGCGACCCGAGATGGTCACATTAGGTGACCTGTTACCAGGACCTTTTTACAAAGAGTGCAAATGAGCAGGCATGTTTATTTGCATGTTTATTGGCAGTTCTTAAAAATAACCTGTGTAATTTATTTATCGCTTTTTGCCAAAATCTTATACTTTAAATTATCAATTTATTTATTTTGGATGCAATCAGATTTGTGTTCATTATTTAATACGAGGAAGTAAGGAGAAGTTGGTGATCATTAAACAAATTAACACCAGTTCCACGGATAAAATCCAACTATTCCTTACTATAGTAAAATGAGTTTTAAAACTACTCGGCTCACAGAGTTTGATGAAAATGCAAGAATCCGTCATCCGTCATTCTTCGCGATTCCTTTAGGTTTTCTAGGTTATATTTTTCCCGGTTTTTATGTTGTATAACGGTCTATATAACGATTGTATGTACATATTTCTCAGGAAAAGATCAAATCATCAGGCTACACTCGCTTCTTGATATATATATATATATATATATATATATATATATATATATATATATATGTTATTAAATTTATGTATAAAGGTCCGTATTTATACCGTGAGTATCATCTATATTCGTACACACACACACACACACACACACATATATATATATATATATATATATATATATATATATATATATATATAAGGTTTACAAGAAAGTTGTTGCGTTATTTAACCTTTAAATTCAGACGAACATATCTCGACTCAAACAGAAAAAATAATGATCGAACGAATCGAATGATCCGGCGGGGAACAGTCGTTCTTGTGTAATAGAATGGAATATAACACTTAATAACGGCGTTTCTTTTGGATTTTTTTTCAATTTGTAATGCACGTTATTTTGGCTTCCTAATCTCTCTCAAGTGATTGGAAATCGTCGTATACGTTACGTCTTATTCAGATGCAATTGTCCGTATTTGCGCGTTGATTGATTTCGACTAAGCTCTTAATTGATCGTTGTCAACATCCGGTGATCGACCACTACGCCAATCATTTTCAAGACTCTCACCGCCATGAAATTTCTTAAACCATCAGTGTGCTGTCCATTCAGTAGTGTTCCTTAGGATAAACGCTTTGTTGATATCGCGAGCTGTTTCAGCAGCTTTTCGGTCTAGCTTGAATTGAAATGAGAAAATTGTGCGAATTTGTTTTTTTCAATTTTGTATTTAACGTTGTAAAAGGAAGAGATATTTGTTCTAAAACGATTGTAATTGAAACAATTAGATAGAGCAAAAACGGCCTTTAAAATGATATAAAAGATCAAAGGTATTATAACGAACAATTATTCGAAAATACATCATTTGAAATCTAAACAATTCGGTATATGAACACATTTTCAATAAATCTAATCTAAAAATTTTTTTAATTCTTCGAATGTTTAGTGTGGCCTTATTTTTTCTTTAAAATATACCGATAACATGCTCAATCCATCATCCTTTCTATTAGTTTAATATTCATGGGTTCCAAACGAACCCATTATTTATTCACCTCCAAATTTAAGTGCTAGGATTATATTATTTGACGGATATTTAGTAAATATTTTCCCAGACTTGTGCTACAGAATTTCTGCTCAAATGTTCAATTTCCAATTCGTCTGAACAAAATATATATTCCCCCAAACCTGAAAGTGTTATACAACACTCGTTTATAAAATTAAGTCTAGCAGAACGTGTTTTTGCTCAATAAGTTTTTATTCTTGAAGTCTCTGAAAGGATGTCACGTTGGTTTCGTTACAATTTTTTTTATTAATAATCTTGTCGTATGCTTCGTTATCTTTCTAGGATGGACACGGTTGCTTGAGACGAATGGAATGAAATGTTTTCCAATGAGAAACTATCGTATAAACTGAACTCAATGCTGAATTCAACTGATAAGATACCGTCTTTTAACGAATTCCTTTGAACTGAGGCCAACAATAATTTTGTTTCCCTATTTCGTCAATGTTCAAAGAAAGATTGTTAGAAAAAAATGACGCATAATTAAAAAATAATTCCTAAAAATCATAAAATAAATTGGAAACGTAACGATGTGCTAATTTGAAAAATTTTGATAATACTTTTCATTGTTGTCTCTGTTGTTGTGGCCAGCTTTACTTTTTGCAAGTAGACGGGGATGACATATTTTCGATTTTCTGAATTCTCAGACATGCACACATTCACACACTTTACGGCATATGCGCATTCATCAATGCATACACTCTTGCACATATCAAATCTACTGTGCTAGTATACTTATATATAACAAAATCAAACGGGATATTATTAAATATATTAACCAAATTATATTGTATCCAATATATAATAGCGATGTCAAAAGTCATAAAAATGACTCGGGTGCCATAACCTAGAATCAAAACCAAAACATGCAGCTCCCCAGCATTTGCCGTTACAATCTGAGCTAAGTCTACGCGCATATAAAAACTTTGAAAAATAGCGTAGTTAAACGTATAAGTGTATTTTTACAAGGTAGTAACCACTTATCAAGGACCAGAAGCCAGTCGGGGAAAAGGGGTATTGTGTGTACAGTACGTTAGTGTTGGAGATTTGATAAAGATTTGAGAATGCACGCAAACAAGTTACAGGTTTAGTCGACTTACGCCTGTTAGCAATTTTTACTGTTTACGGACCAAATCGAATTTGTTCCACAAATTACATGTTTATCAACATTTCGTCTTTATTTTAAGACTTCCTCGAGATGAATAATTTTAAGAAAATAAAATACCAGTACAATACTTTAAGATTTACATATTGTGCTTGCCATGTGAAAAGATCGTCTTTGTTCTATTCTATTATGAAAATGTCGTTAGTATTAGTGTTTATAGCATTGTGGAATTAGGCGAATGAGATTTTTGACGTCATATAACGAGTAGAGGTTTGGAAATAATACGATGCAATGTTTTGTTCTGGTATGCAATGTTTGTTCTTTTTGGTATGGATATGGCCGGCACAATTAATATGTTGTATGGGTACATGAAATAAAATTAATGTTTTTGTTTTGCTTGTTTATTTATTGATTATATATATTAATTACAAAAGGTATTTTCCCCGGCGTGAATAAATTAATCTTTGTCTAAAATTAAGTTATATTCGTTTAATATGAATTAACTGATTAAAAGTGATAGATTGTAAAATCTTTCACATTGTTTCATTGTATTTGAGTTTGCAATAAGTACTGATTCAGAATTCTTCGTTGAGATTTATCTAAATGAATTTAACAAGTTTAGCTTGTTTGAAATAAAAAGAATGGCCATGCAGCAATAAGAGAATAATGCATTCAAGGAATGCGTATTTTTACACAGTACTGAACTCAGCAGAGACAAGAGAAAATGCTAAGAAAACGAAATAAGATGAAATGACAGCTCAATGCAAAACAACATTCAAACCAGACATACACTCGATCAACAATTCGCCTATTTCCTTGAGTGATGCATTTACAAATATCTGAGGGCATAAAACTATTTACGTAAAATCATTTCTCCTAGCACCCCCCCCGATATCTTAGCACTAATGTAAACTAATCTGCACTCCTCCATCCCCAATGATATCTTTAACATGTCTGATTATTTTCCATTTTCGTAAGGACTCTACCAGACATATACGCGGACTTAGAGTCTATATTCGTAACACTCTTCCCATAACTAGGCCTTCATGTGCTTTAGACTAACTTTACAACAGAGTGTTAATTACCTGTATCTTCTTTATCGCTCTCCTCAACCTATCACTGTACTTTAATCATTCATGACTCTGACAGCATAGATGTAGCCATTTCCCTTGACACTAGCGCCCAAATACATGTATTTGGTGACTTTAACGCCCACCACAGAAATTGGCTTGACTTCTCTAACAACACTGACACAGCTGGTAGCATCATTCATAACATTTCTATATCCTATTCCTTGACGCAGACAGTAACAATCCCGACCCATCTCCCAGATCGTCAAACCCAGCAAGCCTCACTTCTGGATCTATTTCTGACAACAGTTGTTGAGGATTGTGTAACAAATCCCCATTGCCCACTCAGGAATGCTGATCATGCTGTGGTAATGATAGACATCACTTTAAACTATCGACCCCAAGTTAAAGTGTCATTTCTTAAACCGACAAGATACTACAAAAAGGCTGACTGGGTGGCCATTAGAGATCACATCAGAGACGCCCCACGGCGAAATATATTTTCTCTTCCTGCGGAACAGCGCGCAAATAAAACTACTGAATTGTTCAAAGCAGCAGCAATTGAAGCACATGTTCCCGCACGAGAGTTCTACAGTAAACCCCACCTTCCCCAATAGTTTACTTCTACCTGTGCAGCTGCTATTGCTAAGAGGCAACATGCATACCGTAAATTTATCTGGCACAAGTCCTGTACAAACAGACAGAAGTATATAGGAAATAGAAGTAATTGTAAGAAAGAAGTAAGGTTAGCTAAGAGAGAATATACCAAAACCACCAGGAAACACATTGAAGTGCAGAAATTAGGAATTCGTGCTTTCTGGAAAATCTACAACATTGTAGAACAATTCCTAACTATCTAACAGTCATGAGTTGTTTGTATGCAACCGAAAAAGCTAACATGCTTGCCTGTCAGTTTGCCTCAAATTCTACCTTGACCCAGCAAACCAATCCCTCCCTGATTTTCCTTAGTGCACAGAAATCACATTAGATGATCTAAAAATAACCTTTTCTCAAGTACACCTAGACACCTCAAATGCATAAGAAACTGATTTCATTTCGGCTGTACTATCATAAAAATGCTCCGCTGAGGTTGCTCCAGTTTTCTGCAAGCGCTTAAACAAATGCTTTAAGTAATTTTGCATTCCTGACTGCTGAAAAATTGCTTCAGTGGTACCAGTTTACAAGAATTCTGGTGAAAGAAGTGACCCATTAAATTATAGTTCTACTAGCCTACTCCCTTTTTCGCCAAAATATTTGAGTCCATAATAGTTCAAGCTCTAATCCACCAACTTACAATTGCTAAACTTCCAACAGATCCTATGGTATTACTGGACGAATATTTAACATAATTAAATACTTTTTTCTGAATAAGAATCTTGGTTTTCCTCGATGGTCGTAGGTCCAAACAATATGATATAAATGCAGGAGAACCTCGGAGGTCTATCCTCGAACTTATATTATTCCTAATATTCATAAATGACCTCCTGATAAAAAAAAATCAGAGATGAGTATATTTGCCGACAACACCACACTCTATAGCAAATGCGAGGGGAAAACAGGTGAACACAGATCTAACGCAATGGCAGAAACCCTAGAGGAAGACCTCCAATTTGTGGTGGAATGGGAACAAAAACGGATGGTAACGTTCAACGCTGCCAAGACTAAGGTTGTTTCCCTTAATAATTACAAGAAACCTTCTCAAGCACCAATAGCTATGGCTAAAATACAATACCTGAAAATACTTCGTTCAAACTCCTCAGTTTTATCTTCACAAGGAACATGAATTGGAACAGATACATTGACAGCATTGACTCTCTCTACTGTGTTAGAAACTTACGCCTGAAAGTATCCTGTACCTCTGTAAGGCCACTATTCGCCCATGTATGGAGTATTGTTGTCACATTTGGGCTGGTGCATTTGCTACCAGTCTATCTCTCCTAAACAGGGTTCAAAAGAGAGTCGGCAACCTGATAGGTCCTAAACTCTCATCTAATCTTTAACCTCTCTCCCATTGACGAAATATTGCATCCTTCTTCCTGTTGTACAAGTATTTAAATGGTGGATGCTCCGACGAACTACAAGCCCTTGTACCCCTATCGACGTAAATAACTGACAAACCCGACACACCATGTACAGTAGATACCTCTAAATGTAATAAAAGCTTCAGAACTGCTATGTTTTGTAATTTCCTTCCGGGTTCCTGCTTTCTCAACTGTACTGACATGCAGAATTTCAAGTGTGATGTAAACAGACATCTTGCTGCTGCATTTCATACATAGTACCCCTTCAACTTATGTCCTTGAGAGTAGCGATGTGCCTTGTTTTGGGTGAATATGTAATAAAAAAAATAGAAAATATATAAAAGTTCGCAATTCAAAACTGAATTTGCTGATTGATTTAGTCGACTTAATATTAAATTTAAAAGGGAGAATTGTTTCAAATAGATTTATAAGTCTAAATAAAAATGTTTGGAATTTAATTCCATAAACAATAATATTTAAGCCTGATAGATATTTAAAACAATAAAATGTTACATGCATGTTATTTATTTATTTACTAAAAGATTTAAATTTTGCTTTAAGCAACACAACAGTTTATTTAGAACAATAATAATATTGACTTGTAAACCGTTACTGAACGCACAGCACAATGGTGGGTTAAGAAATTTCATCGCGGCAACGAGATTCTTGTAAACGATGAGCGTAATGGTCAATCATTGGATGTTGACAACGATCAATTAAGAGCCTTAGTCGAAGCCAATCCACGCACATACTGTTAGGGAACTTGCTTCTAGATAAGATGTAATGTATACGACGATTTACAACTACTTGAAAAAGACCTCAAATTTGATAAATGGGTGCCTTACGAATTAAACGACAATTAAAAAAAACGCCGTTATAAAGTGTCATCTTCCTTTCGTACACGCAACAAGAACGATCCGTTTCTTGACCGGGTTGTGGCATGCTATGAAAATTGAGTTCTTTACGCTAACCGGCGATGCTCAGCTCAGTAGGTTAGATGCCGACGAAGTTCCACGGCGCTTCCTGTAGCAAGAGTTGTATAGAAAAAAGGTCATGCTGACTTCACGACAATGCTTAACCGTACGTTGCTAAATCACCCTGCAAAAAAAAAAAAAAAAAATCAAAGAACAGTCATATTTTCCTGAAATTTTCGATATTTATTCATTATTAAGAAAACTTACATATTAAAAGTAGGTTACATTAAATATATTAGAGGATTTTTGTATGTGTTTCCCCCACCCCATATTTCATGTTACGAAAACTAAAAAAATAAATGTAAATCGATAAAAATTTCAACATTTCCTAAATCTGAAAAGATCAAATAATATATATATATATATATATATATATATATAAAATAAAATGCCTCATATATATATATATATATATATATATATATATATATATATATATATATATATATATATAAAATCCTGTTATTTTTTTCACTTACCTTAAAGTTGTAAATAAAATTGGACATAAAATCAATATCATTATGTTAAAAAAATAAAATAAACAATTTTTTTATGTTTTTTCCTCGGTAATATAATTATTTGAATTACAACAAAACAAACAGAATTCTAAAAAAAATAATTGTTTTTAAAAAGCTTTAAATTATATTAAATTTAAATATTACGCGACTTGAAGTTTAAACATATTTTTTTATATATAACAGGTTTCCAATAATAAAAAAATATATTCATCAAATGGTCCTGCTTAGTCTAAGTGTATCCTTACCAATACCAAGAGAAATCTACCTATCGACTCAGTGGAGTCCGTCAAAATCAACATTCAAATATGGACAATTATAACTACATAACTATATATAACTATATATTTGTATATCTTATCTTGAATTTAAACAGTAGAATAGAGCACCGAGTTGTTTATTTTATTTGTGTGCATGAAATTGTTTTTCTTCTAGCGCGACATATGAACCCGCTTGCGAAATTAAGACATAACTAAATCGATCGAAAGGTCATGCCACACTAAGAAACATTGCTGATCTGCGTAGGACATGTCACAGTTATGCGACATACAAATATCTGTGCGTGATGTTGCATAGCTAATCAAAAACCTTGATTCCAGTAAATGCCACGACGGTATTCCTATTATAGTACTTAAAAAGCTTAAACCAGAACACGCTCTCATACTTACAAAGTTGTTTAAGCGTTGGCTTAAGGAGAATTGCTTCTCAACTCCCTGGAAAATCTCATTGGTATGCCCTGTATTTAAGAATTCAGATGACCAATCATCTTCCTCTCAGTACAGACCTATAAGTCTCCAGTGCGTCATGAGTAAGTTACTTAAATCTGTGTCACAGAGAAGTAGTCAATCACCTAGGCCAAAAATACCTTCTAAGGGAGATGCAATATGGTTTCCGTTTTGTTAGATCTACAGCGGATGTGCTTGCGGTTATTTCTCACAGGATTAACGAAACTCTCCGCGGAGGCTTCTTTTCTAGGGTAATTGCTCTTGAAATATAAAAGGCCTTTGACAGAGTACAGCATAAAGGTCTACTTCACAAAATCTCCAGGAAAAAGTGACTGGTTACTTGAAATGCATTTAAAACCAAGCTTCTATCTTTACATCTTCAACGCTCTTATCCCCATCTGGCATCAACTGAAATGAATGGCTCTCGTTTTTGGGAGGCTTCATTTTTTGAGAAGCTTCGGGCTTGACCTTTACTCCTGATCTAAAATTGAATACGTACATCAAATCCGTTTCCAAGGTCACTGGAAAAATGATGGGATACTTCTATCGATCCATTAGATATCTCACCGCTGATGCAATTCTCTACCTATATAAGAGCCAGGTACGTCCAAGGATGGAGTATTGCTTTTACATCTGGGTACCAGCTGCTAGGAAGATCTTATCCTGCCTTGACAGAGTTCAGAATAGACTTCGTAGCCTAGTGGGGAATGCCGTTTTCTCTTCCCTGCAACCTCTTTCTCACAGAAGCGACGTTACGAGCCTGTCTCTGTTTGGTCGTTATTTTCATAGCAAGTGCTCGTCTGAGCACCAACCCCTCAACAAACATTTACGAGAACACTGGTTTGGCTGTAAGCACTATCAATAATTTCCCCCACTCTTTATCTGTGCCTAAACCCAAACGTAGATTCCATGAACAAAGCTTCTTGCTAAGAACTGCACACCTGTGGAACTCTCTTCCGTTTACTTGCTTTCCTCGAGTGGCCTCTGGGCCTTGATAAGTGGTGATTGTTGTAAAAAGATTAGTGTTTTATATCATTCAAAAAAATTTATTTGAATTTTTATTATTTTAATTTTCTTTTTGTCACTTCAACGGAAAGTCATTTTATATGCCGAACCATTTTGCTTATGTGGTAATAAAACTACTCCAATGCACTTGTGATGTTAGGTTGTATAAACTGTTAACTTTGCTCAAAATCAGCTGTATCTTCTTTCGTCGGATTAATTCGATTATGTATTATCGATACTTATCGAAGACAATCAAGTACAAAACTTATCACTGCGATCTGCAAAAAGTACGTTTGTATTAAATTTCATAAAAATCAGCCCAGCCGTTTTCGAGTCTATAGGAAACGAACTCACATAAAGATAAAGTATCTTTTATATAATAGTAGCTATATATATATATATATATATATATATATATATATATATATATATATATATATATATATATATATATATATAAGAGACCGCCCGGATTTGTCCGGTCGTAAAATACGCTTAAATATGATATTTGAATTAATGCAGATTTCGTACTTACCGTTATATTCTACTGGACCCAATATATAATAATGATTTAAAAAGTTAAAGCAAAAAAATGATGCGTGCGCCACCACCGGCAATCGAAACTAAAACGTTTAGCTTACGATTTACTTTTTCCTTTGACGTTAACGCCTGACCTACGAAGACATATTTGCAGCAAGGCTAAAAATTAAAACATGAACCAATGGCTATTACGTTAAACATGAAACAATAGCTATTACATTACGCATGCATATTCGTAACGCTGTCGTTCGACCATTACCTGGCAAATTCCATTTTTATATTTTTCACACTTTTGTACCGATTTTCCTCGTCTAAAACCCATATACAAAGTTTCGCATTGGTTCGAATTCCCTATATATTAATTTTCATGTCTGTACACCAAAGACTGATAAATGGGTTTGGTAGGTAAATTTTTTTAAACAAATATATATACGCATACATAAATATATATAGAAAGAGGTTTGTGTTTACTATAAACTTTTTACGCAAATATTATGCAAGTATAAATAAGGTAGAATATCTGCATGAATATAATTATACGTAATAGTTAACATAAGATAATCATTCGATAAAAAATCCGGAAAAAATGATTGTTTAAAAAAAAAAAATGCAAATCAGCTCGGTCATTTGCAGATGAACGCAATTCCAAAACCCGTATATAACAATTTTTTAAAAATAAATAGAAACTAGGCTTTAACATTTTTTTAATACAAAATAAAACTTTATTTTAAATAAATAGAAAACAGGGTTTTTAATTTTTGATACAAAAAAAACAAACAAACAAATTAATAGGTGTATGTGTGTGTGTGTGCATATATATATA
Organism: Euprymna scolopes; assembly: GCF_053919585.1. Taxonomy (NCBI): domain Eukaryota; kingdom Metazoa; phylum Mollusca; class Cephalopoda; order Sepiida; family Sepiolidae; genus Euprymna; species Euprymna scolopes. The sequence continues at coordinate 197,510,660 of NC_136484.1, forward strand.
TATATGTATATGTGTGTGCGCGTGTGTGTGTGTATTGATGTGTTTTAGGATTATATAAGCATGAATATTAACAATATACATCGAAACAAAAATGATGTATCTAGTTTTAAAATAGAAAATAATTTTATATGTTAACATTTTCGATGTCTATTTTTACGTAAAGCGTGACAGATCGACAAAAATACTATTTTAAAATTAAGCGTGAAAGAACGAATGCTATTTTAAAATTCAATGAGACGGACCAACCAATCGAGAAAGTTTTTAAATGAAATACGTGGACGTATCTAAAAAATAGAGACTCAGTGTTTGTGTTTTGTCATTTAACTACAATAAATTTTTTTACCAAATTTAGACATTAATATTGATTATTATTTTTTTAATCTTAGTACTTAATTAGCCTACGTAATTATTTCCACTTCAACAAAAGCCACTATGCGTGTGCGCGCACGTGTGTCTACAATCTTTACGCTCTCTTAGTTTTTTTTTCTCTCTTTCTTTTTACCCTTTTCACTTTTTTCTTTGACCCAATAGTAAGTCGATAAACAAATTCAATTTCTCCAACAAAATCATATTCATTTGATAACCATTCATTTAAATGACTAACAATACCATCACCACCGCCGCCACCATCAACTTCACTGTCAGCATCAGCATCTTTATTAAAGAAGCAACGCTGAACAAAAGAAAAGGTACCTGTAAATTAACACCTTGAAAACCGATGCTAATTTTGTGGAAGCCGAACCAGTTTTGTGGAGCCGGGAAGGTGAAATCCACACAGGAAAAAACTCACTTGCATATAATTCTATTTCTTCGTTCATTATTTTTAATTTTTTTTCCAATCAAATATGAATCCCCTTTCTGGTGTTAATTTTTCTTTCATCTTTATTTTTTATTTCGCCTTTCTGTAAACATTTTTTTTTTTTTTGAAAAATTTATGAAATGAAAATAATTTTCGTATTCATTTTGGAAATTTCTGATATTCTGCTCCCAATTATCATTCACCGAAAGATAACGTTGTTGCTCTAAATAAAACTATATATCTATAAAAGAGAGAATGTGTGTGTGAGTATACTTCTCAACCTATATATTAGACAAATATTTTATCTACAGTCCTAAAAATTATTAGATATGGTATTCAGACTTGTGGAAAAGGTTTTAATCGGTTTTCATCCGGCAAAAAGGGCTGCTAAGGGCTAAAAACTGGTATTTGGGGGCGGGTCATCGGATTTTTATCTATTTGTCAACTTTTTCACAATGATCGAAAACATCTTAAAGATCGTGGAAAGCTTGTCTAATAGTTAACGTACTTGACTCATAGTCTTTAGGTTTTGGCTTCGATCTCAGCTCGAATTTTTTTTTCTTTACAAGAAGTGAACTGCTTAGAAAAAACATAATATTTGTATTCACGTCTAAGTTTCTTACCGTGTTTTTTTAAAGAATTTTACGTTACGTTTAATACCGAGCAACGCCGAGTACACCTAGAATTTAAATAAAGTAGAAATGCCGAAAAGCTTATTCTTTTCTTCCTTTGTCTCAGTTTGTAGTCTTTATCAATTTGCTATTTTAATACCTCATTACGGTACAGCTTCTTGTTCCACTAGATTGTTTATAAGATATACAGGCTCCCGAAACTCTTTTCTTGCCGGCTAGGTTCCTCCTGCATATAGCCTTTGGTCTATTTAAAGCCAATATCAATAGGTAACTCATGTCTTTGCAATAATCGTCTTTAGTTCGTTTTAGCTCCTTATGTTACATAGTAGTGACCCTACGCCAGTAAATAGCGATTAAGTTAGCTAGTGTGACGCGAGTCACTTTTAGTGTAAGTCACGATAATCTCTCTGCAAAGAGAATTGTACTCAGAGATGAGTGACGTGAGTTGAAGCAATTGTAAAGGTCAGCCTCTTTAGACATCAGTCGTACGATTTCAAGATATATGTTACTTTTTCTAGTGAGAGAAACATTTTTTCAGCAGTTTCTTCGATGAAAACAAGTTGCGTTCAATAATGTAGTAATAATCTTAACTGAATGTTGCCTCGAGACTTTGTATACGGCTCTCAATTCTCAAGTTACAAAAGTAAATCAAGAAGGAAATCATTTTAGTTATGTAGTTTCTCTCGCCATTATTTCATTCTCTTAAATAAAACCTTGAAGAACTTCGCAAGAACCTCCAGTGCCATTTATGAATGAGAAGTTTAATAGTCTAGTTAAAGAGACAATGCAATCGAAAACAATTAGACGACACGGCCATACATCAAACCGAGAAATAGCGACGATGCGGAAAATATCTGTGCATGAGGTCGCCAAGCTAATAAAGAACCTAGATTGCAGTAAAGCAACTGGCCTTGATGGCATCCCAATTATAGTGTTAAAAAGGCTTCAACCAGAACTTGCTCCCATACTTACGAAACTATTTAAGCGCTGCCTTAAGGAGAAGTGCTTTCCGACTCCCTGGAAGACCTCATCAGTTTGCCCTGTATTTAAGAATTCAGGTGATAAGTCATCTCCCTCTCAGTACAGACCTATAAGTCTCCTGTGTGTTATGAGTAAGTTGCTGGAATCCATATTAAATAGAGAAATAGTCAACCACCTCAGCAGGAATAACCTTCTTAGTGACACACAATATGGTTTCCGCTCTGCAAGATCTACCGCAGATGTGCTGACGGTTATATCTCACAGGATTAGTGAATCTCTTGACAAAGGCTTCCTTTCTAGGGCAATTGCTCTTGACATATCAAAGGCCTTCGACAAGGTATGACATAAGGGTCTACTTCACAAGATTTCCAGCTACGGTATAACTGGAAATGTTTTCTCAATCATTAAATCATTTCTCTCCGATAGGCTCATAAGAGTAGTGGTAGATGGACAAAAATGCAATATAAATGCTGGAGTCCCTCAGGGGTCAATCCTGGGCCCAACTCTCTTCCTGATCTACAGCAATGATCTCCATAAACCTTACTTAAATCATTCGTTGACATCTATGCTGATGCCACAACCATCTACGGCAACACATCAAAGGCTGTAAATGACAAAGTTCTCTCTGATTCTCTCTCCTCTGATCTCGAGCGCGTGGTTCATTGGGGGAAGATGTGGCTGGTTACCTTTAATGCATCCAAAACCAGACTCCTATCCTTACATCATCAACGCTCTGATCCCCAGCTGGCATCAATTGTGATGGATGGCTCTCGTCTGGGTGAGGCCCCGTGTTTTGACAAGCTTCTGGGTTTGACCTTTACTCCTGATCTGAAATGGAACACGTACATCAAGTCTGTTGCAAGGTCGCTGGAAAGATGGTGGGATCCTTCTACCGCTCCAGAAGATATCTCACTACTGATGCAATTCTCTATCTATATAAAAGCCAAGTACGTCCAAGGATAGAATACTGTTGCCATATCTGGGCAGGAGCTGCTAAAAACAGCCTATCCTGCCTTGACAGAGTACAAAATAGACTTCGTGGCTTAGTGGGGGGTGCCCTTTTCTCTACCCTGCAACCTCTCTCCCACAGAAGAGACGTTGCGAGCCTATCCTTGTTTTATCGTTATTTCCATGGCAGGTGCTCGTCTGAACTCCAATCTCTGGTCCCCCCTCGCCAATCTTTAACAAAAACCACCCGTCTAGCCGAATCCACTGTGAAAAATTTCCCCCACTCTTTATCTGTGCCTAAATCAAAACGCGGATTCCATGAACAAAGCTTCTTTCTTAGAACTGCACGCCTGTGGAACTCTTATCCGTCTGCCTGCTTCCCTCCGGACTACAACTTGGATGTCTTCAAGTCCAATGTTAACAAATTCCTAATGAACCGCCCCCTTAATTAAACACTTCATCAAATCTCCACACTAACGTAATGTACTTGCAATAACCCTTATCCCTGAGTGGCTTCCGGGCCTTGATAAGTGGTGATCACTGTGTAAAAAAAAAAAATAAATAAATAAAAAATAAAAAGACCCCTAAATAAGAAAGACCTCATGCATGCATTTGTAAAAAAGACTATGTGAATTGTTGATTGCTCATGGACGAAATAACACTTACTACCAGTTGTCTGGAGGGACTATCATAAAGAAATATAGAAAACAACAGCAAGTGTTTGGAATCGTTTCAGTTTTTATTTTATTGACCATAAATAAAAATGAGCTTGCTTTTTGGCTTAATCAATCCCAAATCTTATTAACTTTATATTAACACATTTTTAGCTGGAAGACGGCCTATGTGGTACCATTGCGAAAGCTGCTAGAAAGAAGATGCATTCACTTTATTTTGCTAAAAGACTACTCACACCTGAGAGTATCCTGTATCTCTACAAAGTCACAATTCGCCGATGCATGGAGTATTGTTTCCACATCTTCATCGGTGCATCTACCGTTAGTCTTTTCCTCTTTAATATGTTCCGAAAAGGAGTCTTCAATCTAATAGGTCCCTCTTTGTCAACAAAGCTCCAACCCTGGCCCATTGCTGCAATTTTGCATCTAGTGCTAATTTTACAAGTATTATAATGGGATGTGTTCTGATGAACTTATTGCATGTGTGTCCCCTCGACGTACATATCCCCGACAAACTCGCTTAGCAACAAAACACCCCCTTCACTGTTGATGTCCCTAAATACAAGAAAGCTTTCTACTATAATAGATTCTTTCCTTGAACAGCTAGACTTTGGAATTCCCTTTCTGCTACCTGCTTCCTTGGCTGTACTGATACGCAGAAGTTTAAATGTAACGTAAACCAACATCTTGTTGATTTTCCCTAAACATGGTCCCAATTAGTAGCCTCTTATATTCAAGTGGTGATATGCGTTCTTTGGGGTGAACGTGCATTCGATATTCAACTTATTACAGTAGAGATATTTACACACTCAATTGTGTCGGGTTAGAGTTTGGTGCTGAGTGCTCAAGATTGTTGTTATTGTTTTTGGGGTAATTTATGCTGAAATAGTGAATTGCTTTTATCTACGAATGATTGGTAATTGAATTTTTGATGTGTTTTTGTTACATACAACAGTTGGATCCGCACCTTCTCCTGACTTAGGTAAATGTTGCTTAACTTTGGTGGTTTTGCAGAAATCGCCGTGTGAACACAAGGATTTGTCAGTCAATAGCAACGCGGAAAATTCTATATAATTTAATAATAATAATAATAATAATAATAATAATAATAATAATAATACATACATACATACATACATACATACATGATGATTGCAACGTCCTGTCAGACGAGTGCCACTCCCTCAGACATTTAAAATCCATGAGCCCAAATGTCTGAGGGAGTATCTATACAAATATGATGTTAAAGAGCCTTAGCTTTGTACGACAGCTAAGTCTCTCCCTCGGTTCAAAATGTTGAGATCCAGCAACAAGCAAGAGCAAGATAGCCAGAAACAAATTAAACTGCAGACCAGCTTAATGCGGGTACTGGTCTTCCGCTTTATGGTTTTTTAAATCAGAGATTTGCTTCTCCTATTAAGGTTGCCTTCACCACGGCTTACGGGAGCCCTCTCTACCCCAATACACATATACACACACAATATACACGGTGCTAGTTGGCCGTTGAACATACATACATACATACATGCATACATACATACATACATACATACATACATACATATATACGCACTCTGCATAAATTAAAATATGATGTTTAAGCGTACTGTACGACCGAGCAGCGCTGGACGTCCAGCCAGTATATATAGTATTTTTCCAGTGGACTAATTCGCAAATAAATAAATTTAAAAAAAAAGAATAATGATAATATCATTTATCAAATTTCGTCTGTGTTTGTTTACAATATCACGTCAACTGATATTTGAGTTTGACAATGAATACCCTGGAAAAATCACTTCTAATTAATCCTTAGTTTTCAAATATGCAAACGGAGAAATAATTTGCGGTGATTTTAAATCATATCTCTTTTTTGTCATAAATAGAACTAAATAAGAAATTGATTTAGTAAGAAAAAAATGAAATAAAACGGTGAGGTACACCCGGGCTTCAACATGGGGAGGGGGATTCGATCTGTAGTCGAATACTCTATTACTGGCCTATATCTCCAAATGACAGCAGTTCTGTTATTTTCAGCAGAAATGATTTGCTGAGAATTATCTCTCTTTGCCGATGTAACGTAAAATATAACCCTATAAATATTATTTTTTATCTATAAGAAAAAAAGACTATTTTTAGGATCGGATTTTTTAGATTTTGGATAAATATCTGATATATTTCTGTACAAAACATATCTGCCATACATATAAATTAGCTTTGTATAACATTTGCAAAAGATAAGCCCAGCCGTTTCGGAACCTATGAGGAACTAACTCACACACACAAAGTAACTTTATATAATAGCAGAGATAGAGATTGAGACAGAGATTCAAAACTTACTATAGATATTCATATAGAAATATAGAAAGATAGATAAACATACGCATAGACAGATATATTTTGAAAAAGGGAGAACAGGTTATATATATATATATATATACCTAATAAAATACACACACACATATATATGTGTGTGTGTGTGTGTGTGTGTGTTTGTCTGTATCTCAAATGAAACTTTATATTTAATATATTTGTTCTCAATGAATCTAAAATGCAAATAAAGTCTATTTCTAGCCCGCAATGACTAGTCTGGCGCTCATAACCAGTCCGTTGACCGTTGACTTATAGAGAAAAACATACATAACGGCTGTTGTTTTTACTTAGAAGACAGACTTTAATGAAAATATAACTAACATTAGTACAAAACACTCAATCTGCAAATTTGATTAAAGCGTGTGAAATGATGGTTTTAGTGAAGCTAAAGATTATGGAACAAGATGATAACGGAATGACTTTCATTAAAATCAATTTTCCTATAGTAGAAATACCAGTGTTATGAGAAATTTTAAAGTCCGTTTTAAAACCAGATGACACGATACAGGGTGTTTTTTTTTTGTTTTTTTTTTGTCAAATAAATGAAATCCAAATTTTTGACATTATGAGCTTTTCTCGGAAAATGAATACTAACATTTTTTTCAATGTCTAGATCTTACGGCGTTGCTGAAGATCGCCCATTTTTCCGATTGTGACGAAGAAACTATTTTTAATGCCCAGTAGTTGAAGTAAGATGCACTAGTACGAATCAGAAACCCATCAGCGATTTGTTATTCTATATTTCTAGTATTCTGTCAATCTTGATTAAATTCAGTGGTTTGTCAAATATATGAATTACTAGCAGAACTCGTGCCCCGGCGTTGATCACTGTACGTTAAAATGATAATGTAATTTAAACAAATATGCGTATTAGGAAAAGGAGGAGGAGGATTAGGCCTTTCTGATTGTAGTACATTAACGGGGACGTATAATAATGTAATTCTCGTAGACCAATGCTGGGTGTTGTTGTCGAAGTTTCTGATGCATTTCATCCATTAGTTGATAATACTTCTCCGCCGTAATGGTATCGCCTGCATTAAAAAACTGTAATGGATGAGACTAGTTGAGGACCATTCAACAGTCAGCATAACCTTCTTTTGGTGCTACACTTGCTTCCAGAAATGTCGTGAAGCTTTGACGGCAGCGGCGGCGGCGGCGGCGGCGGCGGCGGCAGCGGTAGCGGCGACAGCGGTAGCGGTGGCGGTGGTGCAGTTTTTGATTTTTGTGCCGGCGGCGGTGAAGTAGTTGATTTTTTTTAAGGCGAACAGATCGAGAATAGGTAGGAAATTATGAAATCAATTGAAGCGAACTGATAATTTCCGAAAACACACATCTCTTTTAGGCATAAATAATGATCATAATAAACATCTCTATAGTGTTTATGTTCAATAAGGCATTGTGTCCAGAAGTAGGTAGGAAAAGTTGACATTACTTTATTGTATAGAAGAAGATTATGTCAATTTATAATGAAAACGCTTATTTGAAAGAAATATTGTCGTGGTATGGATCGTAGCTTATTTCGTATGAAATATAGGACATTTAATGTACACTCGCAATAGTAAAATAATGAAGAATAGGCATCTAATTGAGGTATATGTCATTAAATAAGTCTTGCCGGTGTACATGGTGACAATGCTAGTAAATAATAATTTGAGGGTGAAATTCCTCCAACTTCTTTATGTGTGGCTATTTTATGAAAAATATCCAGCAATCTTAATCGAAGAAATTGATCATCAATGTAAGTGAAAACTTACTTTCTATGATATACATAGATATCTGAAATGTTCTATAATTAATCAAACTGTTATCTTCATTTTCTCAATAAACGCTTCATAATAAGTATTAATTGAAAGAACATTGTCGGTTTAAACTGAGCTATAAAATATATTTTTTGAGTGTTTTCTATTTTCATAACATACGTATATTCGCAATCCAATCTCTATGAGACCAACACTATCCAGGCCCATTGCTTTCTTCCTTCCTTTCTTTGTTGAAACTGATTTTCCTTGTTCATACGCTACGTAAGACCGAACGCTTCCGCTATCGGTGACGTAACTATCAGAACACGTAGCCCTTATGACTTGTAAAATTTTCTTCTATCTTGTGTTTAACTGTATGTACAAATTTTTTTTTTATATATTTACATGGAAATATACTTAATGAAAGTTGATATTTAATTTATATTAAATATTTGCCCGTCCGTATCTAAATGCTATTACATATAAAGATTATTTATTTTATTTTATAAAATATCGTTAAAGGTACTAAATAACAATTTGAATATTATATATAAGTTCATTAACTATGATCTATTCTAAGTAAATATGCATTATTCTTATTCAATATAACATATAATTTTTATTAAGGATCAATTATTCGTATTAAATGTTTTCTATTAAATGTGATCGATTAAGGATTCATTTTTATAAAAATGTGATTAACTGCATATCAATTGTATTAAATATATCAATTGTATTATATACTCTTATTAAATATTATTAATTCATTGCATTTGATGTGATTGATATATATATATTAATTGTTTATTAGATATTGTATATACTCATTAAAATTTATTTATTTATCAAATTAAATATAATTTATTCCTATTAAATGGAGATTAAATTTATAAAAAAATAAATTGTTCTATAAAAATGCTTCATGTTTTCATGAAATATGATCTGTTAAATATTAATTGTTGATTAAGTATATATTCTCATTAAATATTATAAATTTATGTAATTTAATATAATTTATTACTATTTAATATAGTACTTATTTTATTAAATATTAATTGAAACATCTCATTATTTAAATATGATTTATTCTAATAAAATATTCAATTTTTATTTAAATAATTTAAATTTCTAATATAAGGCATATTTTATTAAAATGCATTATTTTTAATAAAATAGTTCACACATTTATTAAATATTATCTATTAATTATTAATTTTTTAATTATTTTTTATTCAATATAAATCATCTTTTGAAAATGATTTATTTTAAATAAAAATAATTTTACTTTTATTAAATGTAATTTATTAAATGCTAACATTTATTAATTATGATTTCTTAAATGTTAATGTTTGTAGATATAATGTAATAATCTTAACGTCTATTAAATACGATTGATTAAATATTTATTTCATTTAGTATACTTATTAAGGGTTAACTTTTAGTCAACATGGTCTATAAAACATCAACCTTTAATAAACATGACTTAATAAATATTACTTTTTTATCAAATATTATCTGTTAAATATTAACTTGTTAAAAGTAATTAATAAAATATTATCTTTTATTGGATATTACATATTAATTATAAACTTGTCTTAGGTATGATCTATTAAATACAAACTTTATTTAAGCTTATCCATTGAATATTAACTTTATTAAATATGATCCATTAAATATTAACTTTTATTATATACGATCGATTGCATATATATGTGATCGATTACATATAAACTTTATTAAATATGGTCCTATCATCCTATTAAATATGATATATTATCAATTAAATATTAACGTTTTTAAAATAGGGTCCATTAAAATGAATTTTTCTTAACTATGATCTATTCACTAATAACTTTTATTAAATATGATCTATTCAATATTAGCTTTTTTTTAAGTATGATTATTAACTTTATTAAATATGACCCATTAAATATTAACTTTAGTAAATATGATCCATTCACTATTAAATTTTCTTAAATATGATCTAGTCAATGTGAGCTTTTATTAAATATGATCCATTAAATATTAACTTTTGTTAAATATGATCCATTCAATATTAACTTTTATTAAATGTAATCGATTAAATATGTTTTGTTAAATATGATCCATTGAATCTTAACTTTTATTTATTGTGATCTATTAGATATTAGCTTCATTACATATAATCTATTACATATTAATTTTATTTAATATGATCCATAAAATATTCACTTTTATTTAATATGATCCATTTAATATACACTGTTATTAAATATCAGCCATTAAATATAAACTTTATTAAATATGATCCATTCAATATACACTGTTATTAAATATGAGCCATTAAATATTAAATTTGTTAAATATTATCCATTCAATATAAACTTTATAAATATGATCCATAAATAGTTACTTTATTAAATATCTTTACATTTAATATTAACTTTTATTAAATATGATCCATAAATATTAACTTTATTAAATGTGATACATTAAGTATAAACTTTTCTTAAATATGATCCATTCAATATTATATTTTATTAAATAAGATGTAAATTTTCTTAAATGTTATCCATTACATATTACTGAAATATTACTATATCTTAATATGCCCATTAAATAAAAACTTTATAAAATATGATTCATTAAATATCAACTTTATATATAATCCATTAAATACTAACTTTTCTTAAATATGATCCATTCAATATTTACTTTTATTATATACTATCTATGTAATATTAACTTTTAATAAATGTGATGCATTAAATATTGACTTTTTTGAATATGCTTCAGTCAATAATATCTTTTATTAAATATGGTCCATTAAATATTAACTTTTATTAAATATGATCCATTAAATACTAAATTTTATTGAATATGCTTCATTCAATAATAACTTTTAATAAATATGATCCATTAAATATTAACTTTTATTAAATACGATCCATTAAATATTAAATTTTCTTAAATCCGATCCATTAAATATTAAATTTTCTTAAATCCGATCCATTCAATAATTACTTTTCTCAACTATGATCCATTAAATATTGACTTTATTAAATATGATCCTTTAAATATTAACTTTATTAAATGTGATCTATTAAATATTAACTTTTAATAAATGTGATCCATTCAATATTAACTTTTATTACATATGACCTATTAAATATTATCTTTTATTAAATATGGTCCATTAAATACTAATTTTTCTTAAATATGTTCCATTCAATAATAAATTTTATTAAATATGATCCATTGAATATTAACTGTTATATAATATGATTCACCAAATATTAATGTTTATTAAATATGGTCCATTAAATATTACTTTTATTAAATATGATCAATTCTCATTAATATTTATATGAATAATTCCTATTATTAACTGATAATTATTTTATGGAATTAAATACAATGTTAATCAAATACGCATTTCTTTATGCAAAATTTCCGTTTACTTTTCATTGTGGGTGTGTCTGCGTGAAAATGTAAGAGATGTGGAGTTGGAGAGATAAAGAGAAAATGAAAGAAAGAAAGAGAAAGGGAGGGAAGAAGGGAGTTTTGTTCTTTTGGTGTAAGAAACTAACTTTATTTATTCTAAACTTCTTTTATTTTTTTTCATCCCCCCCCACAAAAATACCACGGAGCAAAACAAAAAATAATTGTGGCCAATTTGTTTTCTTTTATCTTTTGGTCTCATTTTATACTTTTCGTCTATGATTACAATTAGTAGCGACTCAATAAAAAAAAAAATCCCCATTTCACGATTTGACTAAATCGTGATCGCTTTGCCATAAGAAAAAATGATGCAAGTAACGACACACATGCGACGAGTTTAGTATTGTGTTTGTTTGTTTTTTTAGTAAAACGGAACGAAATAAAAGAGTAAACAATAAAGAAGATTCAACAACGGGGGAAAAGGAGCAGCGCGAAAAGTTGAGCCGGAAACAATCATTTGACGAATATTTTGTTCGTGTGTTGTTTTTCTGAAGAGTTAATAACATGGCAGTCGAGATGAACGCTATTCGCTTCTTTTCTTTAGCAGATCGTCCTCGTCACCGGTGAGTTTGGTTCCACGTGGGTTGGGAGGAAAGGTCGGAAAAAAGTAGTAGAAGGAAAAAGAAAAACACATTTGTGCTATTGATAAATTATTGGGTGTTGGTAAAAAAAAAAAAATACAAAAACAAACACAAAATTACTTAGTTCCTTTTTTCTTTCTACTTGTGATTTCTCTATTCCTTTTCATCTACGCAATTCTCTTTCTGCCTCTCTACGAATTCTCCTCTTTCGTCTTCTCCCTCCAATCCCTCATCACTGTCTATCTACCTGCCTATCTACCTGTTTCAACTTTTTGTCTCCCTTCTTAATCTTCGAATCCCTTGTTAGATGAACCTAAAAGATTACACAACGAGAAACAAACATGAAAAAAAGCCAAAACAATAGAATTATAACAACAGTTTAAATTACACCTAACCTATAATTTACCACGTGGGCCATGATGTGTGTGTGTGTGTGTGTGTGTGTGTGTGTGTGTGTGTGCATCTTATAGACGAGTGCGTGTGGTAACACTTGCGTGGGTGCGTCGCTGTGAGTGTGTCTATGTTTATAAAGACCAACCACTATGTGTGCTAAAGGGTATTGCCTCGAATTTTTTGTCCGAACAGAAAATGGATTCACGCACGCACACGTGAAGGGTGGGGTGTCTGGTGTCCTTCCCTTCTTCGTGTATTCCTATTCTCATTTTGGGGTCATACATATATATTCATCTACAATGTTCTCGGGTGGGTGTTGACAGGCGGTCGCTCTCCTCTGTGCGACTTGTTCAACACTCGCACGTGTGCCCCACCAACTAAATCGATGTAAATCTATGCGATTAAACAGGACGCGTGCGCACACTTCACCAAAAGTGAGGTCGTGTTTGTATTGCAAAGCTATAATTGCCAACAATATAGAGGCGTTCAGTTGACTTGTTGGCCAAATTAGAAATAACTCATGAATCGACGTAAAGCCAGATTATCTGTTAAACAAATAAAAAAAAATATTATGTAAGAGTTAGAAGTTAAATAAAGCCAGGGTTGCATCACCACTAACCCTGGTTGGAGTTGAAACTAGGTAAAAACCAGGTTCTTGCTTCTGATTTTCTAGAGGAAATAATGATTTTCTATGGGAAGTAATCACCTCAACATCCCTCACAAAGTAAGACTTGGGATATAAAGAACTTATCGTTAAGATACTACTTTTAATTCTTACCATGTTCTCTAAAATTTTGTCCTTTGCTCTGTCTATGTTAAACCTTAGTAAATATATAATTTAGGTACTCTTGCATAATTAATGAATTCCCGTCAAGCATGGATCGGGCGAGACCGGAAATCATCAGTGTTAGGCGAGTGTCGTAACAGAAAAAAAAAACCCGGAAAAAATACAAATGCAAATAAATTTAAAATAACAAAAAAAAAAAACTACCTTGAAAAATGAAAATATGTTTATTTCATTTTAATATTTAATTTTTTTTTTGTTTTGTTTTTTGCAAAATATTTATCAACAGAAAGTTTTTTTTTCTCCAAGAAAAGATTTTTAACCGTATAATTGTTAGGTGTAAGCACAAGATTTTGTTATTTTTCTTTTCAATACTTTTTGTTCAGTCAAGTTTTTTGGCGGCATTGTCCATTTCTACATCTCCAGGAGAAACCATATTTTACACACGATCTTTTTTAAGTAAACATTTGTGTTTTTGCACCTCACAATATATGCATCGATGTTTTCATTCCTTTTTCTAATATGTATAAATTTATTTTTTTGCCTGTCATTTTTCTGTTTGGCGAGTTTGAAAATATATTTGTTTGTCAGCTTTTCTTTTTTTTTTTTTGTTAGTTTGGCCGTTTTCTTCTAATTTGAATGTCGTCTGCTTCCATTTAGATAGCGCTTTTTCTTTGGCTAATGAAACTCCCAAAAATACAATTAAAAAATAATGAATAAATAATAAATAAGTAACTAATCAGAAAATAAGAAGTCACACCCTTAATACCACCTTTAAAATTACTAAAATTAAAACAAATAAAATAAAAAGTCGAGTTAGCGTTTCAACATTTGAACAACATTCGGCTGACACCGATGATTGCCGGTCTCGCCTGATCCATGCGTGACGGGAATTCACGAGAATTCGGATCAAATTATGCAAGATTACCATAATTTAATAGCAAATTCATAAGTTCGCATAATTCTTCAAATTTCTTTTTTAGTGCCAACAAGTTATTCAACAACGACAAATTATAGTAAATTAATAAAATGTTCTTTTTCAAAACCAATATGCAAATATTAGGCCGTTTCATCCGATATCCTACCGACTCGAATAGTCACAATTGAGAGACACTTATAAAATCAAGTCAATTCACGATGGTCGCCGGTATTGTACGCCATTAATAGACCAAGGCTGTTGAGGAAGTTTCAAGTAGCGGGGCTGATCGCTCCACATGTGTTTTGATTGATTGCGGTTTTCCACTGAGGCTGTCAATTGTACCTCAAATTATTAGACTATTTTTATTATTAATATTATCTGTGCATTTTAATAAACGTTGTTCATAAATGAAAACAATTATCCCGAAGAATAGAAATTAAATACATGACCCTATTTCCTCTGTATCTCTTATTCTCGCCCTTTTATCTTTCTATTACCAGCTTTTTCCTATCTCTTTCTTAATCTCTTTCTATTTTCTCTCTCTCTCTCTCTTTCTCTCTCTCCCTCTCTATCTCTCTCTATATATATATTTAAAAAGTTTTTTGTGGTAAAAAATTGTATTAAAGGATAAGTGGAGTCATAAGAATTTGGGGGAAGATCGACGCAGGGAGAAAAAATAGACACTAAAAATAGTCAAAAGACTATTCGCTTAAAATAAAAAAAAAGTACCTCGAGGTACCTTTCGTCCGACCCTTGTCAATAGATCACGTCGGGAGCGATTAAAATAAAACAATTACACAATTGAAAAATGGAGGCGAAGAGAGGGGTGAAAATATATATAAAACTACACGGGATGAATTAAATGAATGAATAACCCGTGATATATCGTCCATATTTCAGAACCTGGGGGGAAAAAAAACTTGCCTGCAAATAAGTGCAGAAACAAGAAATAAAGAATGTAGGCATTTTTTTCTTTTCTCGGTAAATCAGCGCTCTTTAAACAGGTCTAATTTATGCGATAGCTCCTTTTGCATACAGAGCGATGGTTTCCGCATTAGTACAGTTACGGCCTCCAAAATGTTCAGATGTTGTTTGGAACGGGCCTTGTGGGCAATGCGAAAACAGCCATCCGAATCCGCTTCACCACATGTCTTATTGTCATACAAGTGCGCACCAATTGATGACTCATGAATAGGTGAGCGCCCATATGTGCTCCGTAAATACCCAAAAGTGTTATGTGAACGCTCGGATGTGTTCAACAATCTGTTTATTCTAGACCCTATGGACTTTCGAAAACATGCAGGGACATGCTGTGCCAATCTGACTCCCAGT
The DNA here is from genome assembly GCF_053919585.1 of Euprymna scolopes. Classification (NCBI taxonomy): domain Eukaryota; kingdom Metazoa; phylum Mollusca; class Cephalopoda; order Sepiida; family Sepiolidae; genus Euprymna; species Euprymna scolopes. The sequence continues at coordinate 197,526,292 of NC_136484.1, forward strand.
CGTTGAAACGTACGACCCACATAGTCAGCATCACACTGACATTTAAATTGATATATAACTGAACTTTTTTGTAGTGTGGGAAGGGTATCTTTCTTAAAAGCTGGGAAGGCAGTTTTAGTGTCGAACACCACACGAGGCTGCACCACATAAAACCAGTGAGATACAACCGAGGTAATTTTATCGACAAACCCTTTACTGATAGAACCAATATAAGGGAGTTTCAAATAAACTGGACACTTAGCCGGACCAAATATGTATATATGATTATTGAGCTGGATTAAATCCAACAATATGAATTAAAATGGAGGTGGAAGGATCTTCTTTTATTAGGAATCCAGTATAAATCTATTGTCTTAAAAGATGCTACGAAAATGGCATGAAAATATGAAAGAATGTATAAATATTAATGTAGAATAATCGTTTTTCTCGACAAAAATTAAATAAAATTTTTTACTTTTTAATTAAAAAAAAATAGTTTAATCCTTCTTCCAATATGAATCCGAATATTTTATTGTTGGCATTGTTTTCCCGGCTATTTTTCTAGTCATAATTCTTTCAGACATCGCGTACTTACGAGAAGAACCATGCTATGGTTGCCAACATGCTAAGTGAAAGTGATTCTCGTGCTACGAACTAGATTCAAACATGGGACACCAAGTCGTCAGTTAATCACTGAATGGCCGCCCCCTTCCTAATGACCTTCAAATCTATATATTTCAGCCACCATAATATTTTCCACACGACCATCATTTAGTGAAAGTTCTGTTATATCATATTTTCTATTTGAATTTAGCGGTCTACATTGTAACTGGGTAAACATATTTGTTTTTAAGTAATTATTTTGTTGAGGGCAAGTGCCATTTATTTTGCAGTTGCATATTTCCTCGATATTATTTATTTTGTTTCGCTTCGGATCATTAATGTTTTTTTTTAAATTTTATTATTTACTCACTAGGTGTTTTCACATAAGTGATTGTTAACTGGTAATAATACGTGGCATTACCTCAAGGTCAAATCCTCCTTCAGCTATTTCTATAACTGTTGCAGATAGTTTTGCGGTGTCATAACAGCTATTTACCATTGATTCCTGGCTGGTGAGTATTGGCTGCCTATGTATTTTGATTGATAAAAAACCTTTGTTAAGATTTCAGTGTTCTCCACGCCCCGTCAATGAAGGTCTCAATGGTGCCCATCCTTTCCAGTCTTTGCGTCTTCATTGACTTTTCACAAATATTTTGCGTACTAATAGGAGAGACTTGTAACGCCATATATTTGGAGTCGGGGAATTTTGAGATTTCTGATAAGTGAGTTCCTTTTTATTTTTTACTCACGTTCACTCCTAACAAAGCATATGGCCATTTAGTCGTAAGCGGCTACTATTTGGGACCATACTCAGGAAAGATTAACAAGATGTTGGTTTACGTTACATTTAAACTTCTGCGTATCAGTACAGTACGGGAAGCAGGTAGCAGGAAAGAAATTCCAAAGTGTAGCTGTTCAACGGAAGAAACAATTAAAGAAAGCTTTCTGGCATTTAGGCACCTCAACAGTGAAGGAGTGTGATTTTGTTGCTAAGCGAGTTTGTCGGACATATGAAAATCGAGGGGGCACAAGTGCAACGAGTTCATCAGATAACATTTCATTAAAATATTTTGAAACAGCCACAGAGATGTAACAGGACGCCGATGAGACAGTGGTTGGAGCTTAGTTGACAAAGTGGGACCTTTAGACTCGTGTAAGATGTTTTCTATATTTTAGGTTTGATTTAGTTTTCAATTTACCTATGTTATTATTATTATTATTATTATTATTATTATTATTATTATTATTATTATTATTATTATTACATTTTCACCCCAAACAAGGCGCATTGCCACTTTGGTGTAGGGGGCTACTATCAGGGGCAATAACTACTAGGGTACTATGTTGGGATTTGGGCAGCAAGGTGTCGGTTCACGTTACACTTGAACTTCTGCATGTCAGTACAGTTGGTGAAGTAGGAACCTGGAATGGAATTCCAGAGTTTAGCAGTTCTGGGGAAGAAACTACTGGAGTAGAAAGATATTTTACATCTAGGGGTCTCTACTGTGTGGGGGTGGGATTTAGCTGCCTGTCGGGTTTGTCGAGGGTGTCTACGTCGTGGGGGCACAAGTGTCTGTAGTTCGCCAGAGCATTCGCCATTAAAATACTTGTAGAACAGGCAGAGGGATACAACATTTCGTCGATGGGACAGAGGCTGAAGCTTAGATGCCAGTTCAGGGCCTATCAGATTGGCGACTCTCTTTTGAACCGTGTCTAGGAGCGAGAGACTAGTAGCAGATGCGCCAGCCCAAATGTGACAGCAATACTCAATACATGGGCGAATGGTGGCCTTATAGAGGTACAGGATACTTTCGGGTGTTAGTAGTTTACTAGCACGGTAGAGAGAGCCTACCTTCTTCGCAGTGGTCCTGGCAATGCTTTCAATGTAATTGTTCCAACTCATGTTTCCTGTGAACGTTAGACCAAGGAGTTTAAAAGATGTGCTCTCAGATAAAGAGTCGCTGGCTATTGGTATTGGTGGTAAAGAAGGTTTCTTGTAATTATTGAAGGAAACAAGTTTAGTCTTGGCGGTATTGACCGTGACCATCCATTTTTGTCCCCATTCCACCACAGATTGGAGGTCATCCTCTAGTGTTTCTGCCATTTCCCTAGATATGTGTTCATTTGTTTTCCTGTCATGCCTGTTATAGAGTGTGGTGTCATCAGCATATATACCCATCTCAGAGGCAATTTTGTCGGGGTGATCATTTATGAATATTAGGAACAATAGAGATCCAAGAATAAACCCCTAAGGCAATCCCGCATTTATATCATATTGTTTAGATGTACGACCGTCGAGGACAACCTTGATTTTTCTCTTATCTAAGAAGGATTTAATTATGTTAAGCATTCTACCAGTGATACCGTATGATCTAATTTTTTTGAGGAGACCCTCATGCCATACCCTGTCAAAAGCCTTAGATATATCTAGAGCTACCGCTCTGCCCTCCCCCGCCTTGTCAAGTGAATGGTATATACGTTCAGAGATTACAGTTAGGATGTCTGCTGTGGAATGGGCTTGTCTAAATCCATATTGTTGATCAGTCAGAAGTTTAACATCTGTAAGGTGATGGAATAGAGCATGGTTAATTATGGTCTCAAATATTTTGGCGAAAAGTGGGAGGAGGCTAATTGGGCGATAATGTGATGGGTCAGTTCTTTCGCCAGAAATCTTGAATCTCTATTGTTGGTAAGCCAAATATATAATATGATATAATACAAAGAAAAAGAAAAATTATAAGTAATTTCGTAAAATCTGAAAAAAGATTAGTATAAATTGGAATCAAATAGGCGATTTGCAGCTTACATTCGACGACACGTATGGAAAGGGTGAAGATATTTAGGGACATGCCCGATTGTGGAAACCAGCAAAAATAACTAGTCAACGCCAACAAAATACGGGTAAATTGAAAGTAAAATCGAACCACTTCCTTATTTACAATGCTGTTCAAACGTTGTCTTAAAGAGAAATGCTTTCCGACACCCTGTAAACCTAATTAGTCTGTCTCGTATTTAAAAATTCAGGAGATTGATCATCTCCCTCTCAGTACAGACCAATCACTCTCCTGTGCGTCATGAGTAACCTGTTTGATTTGTGTTCAATAGAGAAGTGAGTGCCCCTATTTTTCAGTGTTCTACACCTTTCTTGGTAAATAACACAAATGATTATTACACTAGTCGCTTAGTATTGATCTCTCACTGACAACGGTCATTGGCTTTATCTTGAATTTAGGTGCATGAAAGCCTCTTCGATGCCCCTAGTCGTCTCCACACTTTTCCGATGTAGATCTGGGGTGTGCTCTCCATATCCTCTCTTTTTGGTGTGGCGTCATCTGACGCCAAGTTTTGAAATGGGTGGCGCAGTTAACATTTTACGGTTTTAGTTTTCTTGTTATTGTCCGTCCGTCCGTCCGTCCGTCCGTCCGTCCATCATCATCATCATCATCATCATCATCATCATCATCATCATCAGCAGCAGCAGCAGCAGCAGCAGCATCATCATCATCATCATCATCATCATCAACATCATCATCATTTACTCACTAGGAGTTTCTAGATGTCTTATTAAGAACAACCTGTGGTGTCCCTGGAGTCTGAGTAACAACAAGTCCTCTCGGACTTTATATACTCACAAGCTCATTCGATAACTTTCGTAAATTAATTTGTATTATCGCAACATACATTTAATATTGATTTCTTGTTGACAACGACCATTGGCCTTCGCTGGAATTTGGCTGGCACTAGGTCTCAGTCCTTTCGCGCTAATCCAATGGAAGTCTAATTTGCGCTTTTCACTCTTTGGTATATCTATCCTCTTTGAGCCTTCACGCGTATTTGATGTGTAGCTAGTCGATATCGACCCTTTTTTTTATAGTCTCAATTTTTTGCAGTCATTGTGGTGTTTTTTAATGTTTTTGTTTTACGGTTTTACTTCTGTTGAAATTTTTATACATCCGTTTAGCTTTTGTCGCTAATTACTTAGCATTCACGTGTTCTCCGTAATATTTCGGTTGTTTTCATTAGTTATCTTTTGTATTTTGTCAGCCATCTTCCTGATTCCAATCTCTCCCATTCTTTTTTCAAAGTTTTTCGAAATTGTTTCACAGTGTACATTTTCTCTTTTATTTTTGTCAATCTTTGCTTTGATATGTTTATTCTCACCGCGTTATTTAGTGCAGCTGTTATTAGGGATTCAGTTTCTCTGTTTAGGTTTTCTATTCGTAGCCATGTCGAAGTGTTTTCGTTAGTCTTAACTTTTATTCTTTTGATGAATCGCCCGTGGAACTTTTTTCTTCCCATAATTCTCTTCTTATACCTCTCCTGTCTGTTTTCTTCTTTTTTTTTGTCGTTCATTTTTCCGGTGACTCTTGATGCGGTAATTATTCTTTCGCTGTTTGGCATTATGTATGTTTCTAATTCGTTTGTGTGTCATTCACACATTTTTCTATACAAACCAGTCCGCTTTCTCCATCTTTCCTTTTCGCTTAAATTCGGTCGGTATCATACTTTGTGCAGTACATCGTACATGGTCATATGTTTTCGTATCATATGGTCATATGCTTCAGTTTTTTTTTGTGTTCACACAATAAAAGGACCGGATTATCTTACTAATAACACTGCCCATGTGCTTTTACCTTTTATTTAGCTTCTACTATATAGTTTAGTTTCTTGGAGTTTTCTTGTTTTCTGAAGCATTCTTTTCTAATAATCTCTTCAATTTCTGTTGATTGTTTAGTGTCCACTTCCAGAACTTTCAAACATGTGTAGGTGATCAGCTGGGACTGCAAAGTCTACGATTTGACATAGTTTACCTACTATCCTCGTATCCATTTCTTTTCATACGTACCGTTGTCTCCGGTTTTCCCCTTCTTATAACTAGCAGTGTACACTTTTCCATATCAAATTGCATTCGAATATTTTTACTGAAGAATTTTTGTGTTATTTACACAGTCTTCTATGCAAATTAAGCCTCTTCTTCCATCTTTCCTTTTCACAGTCAGTCTGTCAGTATCATCCTTAGGTATAGCGCATTGGGCATAGTCGTGAGTTTCCTGGTCTTATTATTATTGGCTCACATGGAGCTTTCACACAAGTCAACAAACGATCTGATTGGAAACCTGTGGTGTTCTCTGGAAGCTGAGTGACAACAAGTATCCCCAGATGTCCAGCTCTCTCCACCTCCTTCGATAACATTTGCAAATTAATTTTCATCATCGCAATAGCCGCTTACCATTGATTTCTCGCTGGTAGTAGCCATTGGTTTATACTGGAATTTGAGTGGCACTCAGCCTCCCCAAGGTCCCAGTTCTCTTTGCGCTTGTCCAGCCGAGGTCTCGTTGGCGCTCGCTCCTCGGTCTTTCAGTTCTTATTGACCCTTCTCGGCCCTTTGGTATCATTTCTTTTTTTTGGGGGGGGGGGGTCGGTGATGAAACAATGGGGGGATGCATGATGGGGGATGTAGAACTTGTAAATATGCAGTTTCGGTGTTCTTCATTCCCTATAACGCTTATTCGTTATATTGTCTTGTATTATTCTCCGCATTCAAGGGTTTTCCTTAATAGTTCAGTCGTTTACATTAGCGTTAGTCGTTGTACTTTTTCAGTTATCCCTCTGATTCCAATTTCTGCCATTCTTTTTTCGAAGTTTTTCGGAATTGTTCCTAGTGCTCCTACTATTATCGGTACTATTTTGATTTTCTCCATCATCCAAATCCCTTTTAACTCTCTAGCTAGCTCTGTGTATTTGCTTCGTTTCTCCTTTTCTTTCATACTCACTCTGTGATCAGCTGGGACTGCAAATTCTACGATTTGACAGATTTTTTCTTTCTTGCTGGTTTTTTTGCTTGGATGGGTTTCTCCGTCGGTATGTCCATGTCCCATAGGATTTTGTGGTTCTCGTTTTCGAGTGCTGTTGCGGGTTTATGCTTGTACCATTTGTCCGTACGCTCAAAATGCAGTCGTTTACAAAATTCCCAGTGTACCACCCTCCCCACTTGGTCATGACTGTTTTTGTATTCCTTTTGAGCAAGTTTGCTGCATTACCTTAATATGTGGTTTATCGTTTCGTCTCTTTGTCCACAGAGTCTGCATTTACTGTTTTCGTGTTTTATCGGTCTTTGCTTTGATATGGTTGGTTCTTATCGAGTTATCTTGTGCTGCAGTTATTAGAGATTCAGTTTCTCGGTTTATATGTCCTTTTCGCATCCATGTCCAGGGTTTTTTGTTATTCTCATCTTTTGTAATTCTTATGAATCTTCCGTGGAGTTTTTTCTCTTCCTATTTCTCTTTTCTCGTTTTGTCGTTTGTCTCTCTGTTTTCTGGGTTTTTTTTTCAGTGTCTCTGGCTGCCATAATTATCCTTCCAGTGTTTTGCATTATTTATTTTCCCAGTTCTTTTTTTGTGTCCTTCACACAGTCTTCTATAGAGATCAGTCCCCTCCCGCCGTCTTTCCTGTTCACGTAGAGTCCGTCAATATCGTCCTTTGGGTGTAGTGCATTATGCATGGTCATGAGGTTCCTGGTTTTCTGGTCGAGTTGTCTCAGTTCTTCTTTTGTCCATCCTATAAAAGGCCCAGATTATCTTACTAATGATACTGCACATGTATTAATACCTTTTATTAGGTTTCTGCAATATAATTTCGTTTCCAGGAGTTTTCTTGTTCTCCTGCGGTATTCCTTTCCAATTTTCTCTTTTATTTCTGTTGCTCTGATGGTGTCCGCTTCCAGAATTCCCAAGTATTTATAGTTGTCTTGTTCCCCTAGTGCCCTCATTTTTCTTTGGTTGGGTAGTTCCATGCCTTCTGTCGTTTCCAGTTTTCCTTTTCTGATAACTAGTTGTACGCACTTTTCCATTCCAAATTCCATTTGGATATCTTGGCTGAAGATCCTGGTAGTGTTAATTAGTCTCTCTAGCTCCTTTTCGGTCCTTGCAAAAAGTTTCAGACCGTCCATGTACATCAGGTGGTTCATTTTTCCTCTGTATTGGAGAACTTGTATCCGGCTTGGCACTTTCTCAGAATACTGTTCAAGGGCATCATAGCTATGATGAACAGTAGTGGTGATAGCGAGTCTCCTTGAAAGATGCCTCTTTGTATATTAGTTTCTGTTAATGTCAGCTGTCAATTCTAGTCTCCGTGTTATCATTGCCTTTTCTATTACGTTGGTGATCCTGTTTGGTATTTTATACATTTTAGGCATTCTATTATCCATGCTTGGGGAATCCTGTCGTACGCTTTTTTGTAGTCGATCCATACCATGGCTAAGTTCTTTCTCCTCCTCCTTTTTACCTCCTTTAGGATCTTTTGTTCTATATACAACAGGTCATGTGTTCCTCTTTTTCCTTTTTAGCATCCTTTCTGCTCCTCGGGGATGAGTCCACGATTATTTAGGGAGTTGTAGATTTGTTCCCTCAGTTGTGCTCTCAGTATCTTCCACATAGTAGGTAAGCACGTGATGTGCCTATAGTTGCTAGGGACGGTTCCTTTCTCCGTGACCTTCTGTAGCAATGTGGTTCTACCTTTTGTCATCCAGTCTGGTACGCTTGCTTCCTGTATACATCTTCTCGGGTTTTGAACTAGCCTTTCGTGTAAGGTTGTGAATTTTTTTAACCAGTATGCATGTATCCCGTCGTGCCCTGGTGTTCTCCAGTTTGCCATTTTTCCTTTGGCTTTCTTTAGGGGTTCCTTTCTGATTTCATTCACTGTTCCTTCTTCTATTTGTTGTAACTCTTCTTTCATGTCTTTCAGCCGTTCGGCATTTCTATTGTGATCTCGTCGCTCTTCCCATATATTACTCCAGTAGAGTTTTGTTTCTGTCGGATTTGGTTGTTCTGTTTTTTTTTCCTCCGTTCACATTTTGGTAGAATTGACTTTCATTAGTTTCAAATGTTCTCTTTTGTTTGCATTGGTCAGATTTATATCTATATCGTCTTAATCTCGATTCTTTTGCTTTTATTTTTGGTTCAGTTCTTCATGTTTCTTGTTTAGCCTCTCCTTGTCAGTTACATTTCCAATATTCTGTTTTCTCCACATTGCTTTCTTCCTGTTGATCATTTTGATTTCTTTTTTATGTTTGTGTATTTGGGTTTCAAGTCTTATTTCCCATCCAGGTTGTGTCGGTCCCCGGTTGTTTTTCTGATTTGAGTTTCATACTTACCATTTTGGCGCCTGCGTAAATTAGGTTGTTTAAGTCTGTGATTGTATTTGTTGGGATATGTGGTAGGAATTTGTTAACATTCTCTGTTTCTGTTTTTAATGTCTTCTGCTCTTGGTTCTTTAACGATGGGAGCTTTGTTTTTCCTTCGTTAATCAGCTGTATTATTCTGTTTATTTCATTTGTTCATTTTCTGTTAGTTCTGTTTCATTGTTCTCGATTTCCACGTTTGTAGACATCATTCTTTGTTGGTCCTCGGCCTTTGGTGTTTTTACTTGTGAAGTTTCAACTTGTGCGGTTGCTCTACGTGCGGTTCCGTTGGGGGATGCTTTTTGTTCAGTTTCATTATTTATTTTTCGCTGGGTTTCTGTTAGTTCTAGTTTAGAGAGCCATCGTTTCTTGAGTATCAGTTTTGCTTGGTCCGCAATTCTTTGTTCTGTCGTATGGTAGTCACTGGATAGGTCCTATAGTTCTTTCATTCGTTTCCGATAACCTCCATATCTATATTTAGGATGGCTTCTATAGTAGCATTCCATTACGAGTCTATTCTCTTTTGGTGTCCATGTCTTTCGTCGGTTTTTTTTCTTTTGATGGTTATCATGGCTGTGTTGTGTTTGTTCGGTATCATTTTGTTTCCTGAAGTAGAGGTTATACTTACCTGTTCAGCGTCCATGTCATTTGAGTTTCTGAAACTAGAAAGTTGGCCAACATTCGCAGGATGACGACCGGGTCCCCCATGCCGGCTACCGAAGGAGCACCTGCCGATCATGACACCCAGATCTTTCTTCTGGGTTCCATGGTTTGGATTATTTGTAATTTACATTTTTCATGATTTGGTGTTTGTGGCAACACCGAGCCCAAAATTGTTTGACCAGTGGTTCTGATGCAGGGATAGTGTAAAGCTCCTGTGTATCCAAGAGGTATCGTGCACTATCACCCATATCAGACAAAAAAAAATAAATAAATAAAAATATAAAATAAATAAATAAATAAAAATATAAAATAAATAAATAAATAAAATAATAAATAAGTATTCTACTTAGTAAAAGTCGAAAGCCATGCTCTGTAAGGGGGCGTTTGAAGATAGGTCTACATTACACCATACGGTTTAACCTCTGGAAATGTATGGGGAAAGAGGAGGAGGGCAATTTTCCCCGCCGTTTTGGTAGTATTTAATTCCCCCGTTCAAAGGCGGGGCAAATTTCTATCAATATTGGTAAAAAGTCTGGTTTCTGTTATAAATTCGAACAAACATTTAACTAGATAATTCGCCTGTCGCCCGTCTGGGTATTTTTGCATTCATTTTTAGAGGATTTGCATTAAATTGGAATTGACAACAGAATTATATGTTTATATCGAAACAAAGACTGTTTCTGAAATGAATTCGAAGTATTATTATTATTATTATTATTATTATTATTGTTGTTGTTGTTGTTGTTGTCGCTGTTGTTGCTGGCGACAATAATTACAGATGAATTTACATCAATGCAACAGCCGTTTGACATTGACTTCTCGCTCGCAATGATCATTGGTCTTAATTTGAATTTGAGTGGCAATAAACCTTCGCAAGAGCCCATTCCCTTCTAACTTATCCAGTGGAAGCCTTGCTAGTGCCCCCTTCTCATACTTTCCATCTTTCTCGGCGATTTGATGTGTGCTAGTCGATGCTGATAATATTTTGTGGTGAGGGGCAGTTAATTACAAGAGTGCAATGTCATCATCTTAATCAAACTGCCCTTGTGCTCAGTACCTTTTTATAGATTTTCTTAAGAATGTAAAGTGCCACTAGATCTTTTTTTTTTTTTTTTAATTATATTTTCACCCCAAACAAGGCACATTGCCACTTTGGTGTAGGGGGCTACTATCAGGGGAAACATCTACTGGGGCACTATGTAGGGATTAGGGCAGCGAGATGTTGGTTCACGTTGCACTTGAACTTATGCATGTCAGTACAGTTGGGGAAGCAGTGACCTGGAATGGAATTCCAAAGTCTAGCAGTTCTGGGGAAGAAACTACTGGAGTAGAACGATCTTTTACATCTAGGGATCTCTACAGTGTGGGGGTGGGATTTTGCAGCTTGTCGGGTCTGTCGAGGGTGTTCACGTCGTGGGGGCACAAGTGCTTGCAGTTCTTCAGAACATTCACCATTATAATACTTGTAGAACAGGCAGAGGGATGCAACGTTTCGACGATGGGACAGAGGCTGAAGTTTAGATGCCAGTTTAGGGCCTATCAGATTTGCGACTCTCTTTTGAACCCTGTCAAGGAGAGAGAGACTAGTAGCCGATGCACCGGCCCAAATATGATAGCAATACTCCATACATGGGCGAATAGTGGCCTTATAGAGGTACAGGATACTTTCGGGTGTTAGAAGTTTTCTAGCACGGTAGAGAGAGCCCACCTTCCTCGCAGCGGCCCTGGCAATGCTCTCGATGTAATTGTTCCAGCTCATGTTTCCTGTGAACGTTAGGCCAAGGAGCTTGAAAGACGTACTCTCAGCTAAAGAGTTGTTGGCCATTGCTATAGGTGGTAGAGAAGGTTTCCTGTAATTATTGAATGAAACCAGTTTTGTCTTGGTGGCATTGAACGTTACCATCCATTTTTGTCCCCATTCCACTACTGATTTGAGGTCATCCTCTAGTGTTTCTGCCATTACTTTAGATATATGTTCATTTGTTTTCCTGTCGTGCCTGCTATAGAGTGTGGTGTCATCAGCATATATACCCATCTCAGAGGCAATTTTATCGGGGAGGTCATTTATGAATATCAGGAACAGCAGAGGACCAAGGATAGATCCCTGGGGCACTCCGGCATTTATATTATATTGTTTAGACGTACGACCGTCGAGGACAACCTGGATTTTTCTCTTATCTAAGAAGGATTTAATTATGTTAAGTATTCTACCAGTGATACCGTAAGATCTAATCTTCCTGAGGAGACCCTCATGCCATACCCTGTCAAAAGCCTTAGATATATCTAGAGCTACCGCTCTGCCCTCTCCCGCTTTGTCCAGTGAATGGTATATGCGTTCAGAGATTACAGTGAGGATGTCTGCCGTGGAACGGGCTTGTCTAAATCCATATTGATGGTCGGTCAGAAGTTTAGCATCTGTAAGGTGCTGGACTAGAGCATGGTTAATTAAGGTCTCAAATATTTTGGCAAAAAGTGGGAGGAGGCTAATAGGGCGATAATTTAATGGGTCAGTTCTTTCGCCAGAATTCTTGAATACTGGTACCACAGAAGCAGTTTTCCAGCAGCTCGGAAAGCAAGATTCATTAAGGCATTTGTTGTAGAGTTTGGAGAGAACTGGAGCTACTTCGGCTGAGCACTTTTTTAATAGCACAGCAGGGATGAGGTCGGGTCCACATGCTTTGGATGTGTCAAAGTTTTTTATGATAGCATGCACCTGAGCAGGGGTGATTTCCAGATCGTCTAGCTTGGCGTCTGTCCGCATAGGAAAGTCAGGTAGGGGGTGGTTTAAAGTGTCCAGTGTAGAGTTGGAGGCAAACCGACTGGCAAGCATGTTAGCCTTCTCGGTTGCTGAGCAAAGAACCTCGTGATTGTTGGTTAGTGGGGGAATCGTTGATTGCCCATTATTTACTACACTGTTGTAGATTTTCCAGAAGTCACGAGTTCCTAATTTTTGTGCTTCGATGCGTTTTTTAGTGGTTTCCGTAAATTCCCTCTTAGCTGTCGCTATTTCTTTCTTAACGTTACTTCTAGCTTCTATGTACTTTTGTCTGTTTGAACTGGACTTATGTCGGTTAAACCTTCGGAATGCATGCTGCCTTTGAGCAATGGCAGTTGCGCAAGTCGAAGTAAACCATTGGGGAGAGTGGGGCTTGCTATAGAATTTCCGCATGGGAACATGCGCTTCGATTGCAGTTTTGAACCATTCAGTGGTCTCAGTTGCACACTGTTCAGCAGGAAGAGAAAAAATATTTCCCCATGGGGCGTCTCTGATAAGATCTCTGATAGCTTCCCAGTCAGCCTTTTTATAATATCTCGTTGTTTTGAGCACTGGCTCTTCAGTTTTGGGTCTAGAGTTTAGGGCGATTTCAACCATTATTACCGCATGATCAGCGTTCCCAAGTGGGCTGTCGGATTTCGTTACACAATCATCAGGAATTGTGGTCAAAAACAGATCTAATAGTGATGCGTGTTGTTCTTCCTGATCAGGGAAGCGGGTTGGAAAAGTAACAATTTGCGATAGGGAGTGAGATACAGAGAAGCTATGAGTTGCGCTGCCTGCTGCATCTGTTATTTGCGCTGCCTGCTGCATCTGTTATTTGAGCTGAGTCGTGGGTTCGAAACTTAACGAAAGATTGTTAAACGTTATCAAAACCTTGAAACTCGGAGTATACCGAATTCGTTTTACATTTATATATGCTCTGATGTTATATTAAACAAATATAGAGCTTCTAAACAGAAAAAAATTGATATACACACATTGTGAAATATAATTTTCCTATAACAGTTTTCTTCCCCAAACACACACACAGGTGGGAAAAAATAAGAAAAAACGTAACAGGGTGGGGACTTGGGAAATTGCCATTATTTCAAAATTTATTGTGACTCATACTGTTTGTATTAAAAAATATATATCGTCTATTTGTTGTCTTGCATTATTCTATGTTTACCTATAAGGTCTGAAATTAACTTTCACAAAAATTCGAAAAATAACTTAGTGCATACTGCTTCAATCCGCGGTTCGACTCTATTACGCGAAACGTTAATTCAAATCTGAATTAATTGTAAAACTAATTCACAATCCACCTGTTGTTGTTATTATCTTTATTCTCTTACCAATCATAATTGGCAAGAGTCACATCTTCAAATCACGTGACTCAATCTGTGGTTAAATTATCCGTGACGTCTTCTAACTTAATTAACAAATTCGCGGCAAAAACTGATTTACCTTTTTTTAATGCTGATATTGAAACCTGTGTTAATTTGCTTTGAAACGAGCTGCACACGTGTTCATTTATTGGCAGCGATTTTATTGCAATCTCATAAGCGCGCTACGTATTCGATTCTTCTCATGTGTTTGTCTTTTGTGCAACAAAACAAAGTAAGATGATGGGATTTCAAATTGCCTTTTTGAAAATATAATCACAAGCACGTGTTCATTTTTTTCCCTTCCATCAGGCAATTGTGTGTTGACGTATGTAGGTGCGCGTATAGTTTGGATTGACTATCTTTTGATTTAGAATAAAAAACTTCGTATTGGTTTGCTTTGTCTGTTCCCGTAAGTTTATTTACGTTCTCAGTAGGTAGGAGTTTAGACACAAACATGAGGTCTTGAAAAGCCAACTCATTAGAGAAGTATAAAGGTGGCATTTCCCGGCAGGGGCTCCCCAGACAATTTGCAATAAATATATCAACAGTTAATAACAGAAAATAAAGCCTGAGAGAGTGTATAACCTCAAACAGACAGAAATAGGACATGACTTTAAAATGTATCAGATTCTGTCGAACTCATTGCCAAGGCCGTGGTCCTGGACATGACCTTAAACTATATCCAATGATGAGGCCCCAGCTTGCGGGCTTTGGGGAGTGTGGGACCACCCCTTAATTGCCATTACTCCCAGGTCCACTTGAACCTGTTTAAAACCTTGATTATAACTAATCTATTTTTCTATGTAAGATGGTATTAATATTTTTATATTTATTATTAAGAGTGTATAAAGTATATTGGAAAGAGTATATAAAGTCTATTGGAATACTAGATTTAATTGCTATGCATAATCTAAGGTACCTATCGCCAGATTAAAGAAATTTCTCAATCCAGTCTTTATCTATTGATTATCGATTATCGAATATGATTATTATCGATTTTTGCACTTTTTCAAATGTAGGTTTAATTGATAGATTTGTTAGCGAATATCTTTGGAATTATTCACAGTTTGTTGGATAAAATAAACGATATCGAATTGTAGATAGGCACATTTATTTTATTATCGATATTACTGAACGATCCGATTGGTTCAGTGGTTTTAATCTATTAGTTTATTTCTACCTAATTTTTATCAATTTTGTTGTTTTTTATTTCTGATTAAGTTGAGTGATTAGTTTATTGTAAGGATAATCTTTATGATTCATTTATCATTGGTTTTGTCTCGCTATATAAGCACATGCTTCAAACAAAACAAGGTAAAAAACGTAAATTCTATCTGCAAATATCTTTCTATAACAAATCAACTATATAATATACTCAATAAAAATTACATTAAATTCTCTTGCAATTCTTGTGAGAAAGTAGAAATTATCACCAAAGCTCACATTAATAAAATATTAAATGATACTGACATAGAGAAGAAAAATGAAGTAAAATAAATGAAACATATATTAATAAAACCAATAACTATAATAAGAATAATAATGACAATAGTAAAATAAAAATAACTAGAAAAGTAATGACTGATGGAAATAATAAATTAGATCGAAGTAAGAAATGCAAAAAAGTAACTGTAAAATCAAGATAAATTCCCACTATAAAATAACTGTTAAGAAATAACCATAATCTAGCAAGTAACAATAAATAATACTTAAAGTCTGAATAATCAACATGTTATACAGAAGAAATAGCATTAGATTTCAAAATAAAATGATATTAAAATATAATAAAACATACAATTTCGATAAGCTACACATATATAACATCGTTCTTGAACTACTATATGAAATTGAATGATAACATACAGTAATCACTAGTTGAATGGAAAAGTTTAAGATGAATTGTTGTATACAAAATTTAGGGGAACTGTGTTGCTTATATCTAAGCGAGAATCTAGCAGTTTTAAAACGGAAAGATAGAAAAATACTCAATTTTAGAATTTTGCCATATATAAAGAAATATAAACAAATCTATATGAAAAATAAATGAATCGATAATTTTAATAATTAAAAAATATATCATACAAAAGCAACAGCAATAAAAACAGAGTAAACATAGTTAACTAGGAATCACGGGACTGAACTGATGAGCTAGTGAATATGAGCGTATTCTGGTAAGATCGGCTATTGTTTTTATTAGCAAAGTTGCGGTAATTTAGCAAGCAAAGACTTTAAATTATATGTGCAATTTTTTCAATGTAAATAAGTAGAAAATTTGATGATTAAAAAGTACAAATATAGTCTCATACATACTCAATAGTAGAAGTGAAATAATCACAAATTGTAGAGGTAAAATAAAGTGTACTCTATGCTGCATAAATAAAAACTAACGTGCATAAAATAATGAAATATAAAGTTCTGTACTCATTTGATATTTGACGTATGGTAATATAATAATATCATTATCCACATGGCAATTAAATTATAATTCGTCTTTTCAGTACAACTAAAAGTTTAATATTTTATCAAAATAAAAACACTTCACCTAACCTTTCCTGTTTTATGATACATTTTAGATATTGAACGGGTCTATCTGTAATACATAACTTAGAGAATGAAGTACAAATATGTATATTCCTATTTAATAAGGGGACGTTGTGTGACTGTCTAGTTCTTCAGTCTATCAAAACAAAAATTCAACAACAATATAACAAATCGATGGAAACTAAAATTGTCCACGTCACCCAACTCTATGTTTTTTTTAAAGAAAAATATATCATATGTTAATTGTCTCTGCCCGATGCATGATCTTTGATTATCGACGGTAACCGCGTCGTAATTTAAAATTAACATCAGTAAATGACACCCGATAGTATCATCTTGCTTCTGCTCTAGTTTAATTTCTTTTCTTTAAGCTTTCTTTAAAATTTCAATCTACTCTGATTGAAATGAGAAACAGCTACTATCTTCCCAAAATGTCATCCAACGTCTGTTACACGGAGGAAAGTGTTATTTATTTTATTTTCTATTTCCTAAACAGCCCCCCTTCTCAGACAATACTTATTTTTCTTTTCTTAATCTAAAAAACATACATTTAAAAGTACATTATACCAATTACAAGCATTTACATCAATGAAAAACATTTTTTCCATACCAGAAAGAAATTCCTAAGAAAGAAACTGTAGAATTAGAAAAGAAAATTCACATTGGCAGAACCTGTCCATTGTTTTTTTTTCACAAAGTACACCTTGTTGTTCACTAAAAGTACACTGAGTTTTACAGCTTAAAAATTGCAACATTTTAAGTGTGTGTACATGTGTAACATTCTAATTCATAACAAATATTTTTGATTGACGTGTTTCTCTTTCAATGTGACTGGAAATTTCACCCACACTGTAACTAAGTTCATATGTTCTATTCTCTTCTTTTTCTTTTTTTTTCCTTTCTTTCGGTTTTACACATTGGTTGTATTAATATTTTTCTTTCTTCTGTATTTTCAATTTTTATATTCAAAATCAACAATTCGTTATCTGTATGTCGATGGAGCTATCTGCTCTTTTTTCTTATTTCTTCTATATATTTCTTTTACGCAGAAACGTTATTTTTTCTTTTCTTTTCTTTTTTATTCTTAATTTCGCATATAAATCTATCTATACATAATTTCAACGTGTCTATTTTTCTTCTTTTTTCCGTTGTGTCTATATTTTTTTCACTATGGTAACCTCCAGGTCCGATTTTTTTTACACACACCCTTGTATGGGTGGACTGGTCCACGAGCACCAAAATTGTATTTGTTGTATATTCCTATTTAATATGGGGGACGTTGTTTGATCGTCTAGTTGTTCAGTCTATTCGTTCATATGCCGTTGTATGTGTGGTACATGCATTTTAGACATACCTACATGCGTCGTGGATGTTGGTCTATCTGGAACCATCTCGTGTCTTGGAGGGAGACTGGTACCTGTTTTTGGGGCGAAGATTCATTTCACTCCAAACGATGAATTGCTGTTATGGTTTTTATTCACTTTTCCAGATGTCTCGCAGAAGGATGGAAAATGAATTTCTGGCCTGCGAGGTTTACTCTTGGTCTCATTTCTACACACGTCAGCGCCCCCCCCAGTGAAGGGGAGGAGACGACTGTTAAGCCGTCCGTCATTTTCTAAGTCCAAACCAAATCTCTCCAATTCAGCTAACCTGATCACGTGACTCACATTCAATCCGATCAGATGACCCTCGCTTCCGGTAAACGTGTCTACAATATAACACACCTCTTTCTCTCTCTCTCTCTCTCTCTCTCTCTCTCTCTCTCTCTCTCTCTCTCTCTCTCTCGATCCATTCTCTAACAAAAAGAAGATCTTTGAATGGTTAGCTAATTGTAGTGCAAATTTTCTTAGACAGTGAAAATGAACTCGGGACGGATAATAATGTAACACGAATCAAATATGAAGGAGTATAGATAAGCCAGTTTGTAGGAAACAACGCGAGGCGTTTGGTCCTAAAAATTACATAGACTGATGAGAATAATTAATTAGTGATTTAAATCTTTTTTTACTTGTTTCTTCAATTTTAATAAAGATCATATTGAATAAATAATAACTTTCTTATATCAGTCGTTATGAAAATATAAAAAATACGATTTTATAGACGGCAGTACACTCTCAGTTTTAGAGGTTAAAATGTTGGAAAAAATGGAAAGATATACACAAAGAAGTTCGGGGTTGCATCGACGATAACGCCGTGAGAAAAATAAATAAGATGCGGATAGTAGTCTGAAGCATCAAAATAATACATAACTATTATTTGCAGTTATATTTCTCAACTGCTATTGAAAGTTTTCTCCTTTAATATATTTTTTTCATTTACTTGATTTTTTTTACATACATATACAATGCATAATCCTACATGGTCGGATGTCTCTGCAGGATTCAAGGTACCAATGGCCAGATCTGAGGAGTTATCATTTTTGTTTTAACACATTGGTATTGATTAATTACATTTTTTCATGATGTGCATTTTATTTTTGAATATATCGGTATATATCTCGGAAAACTCCGGACAGTGTTAATGAATTCTTTGGATATGGATGGATAAAATGCCCAATTGTATAAAGGTGCATTTGTTTTGTTTGCAATACTTTTAAACCTAGCGAGTACTTCGGCATTATTCGCCTATTAGTTTAATTCCAGTTTTTCTTTTCATACTTAAAAGATAACGCTAATCTAATATCTAAAACAAACGTAAACAATAAAAGTAAACTCAAAGTCTAATCTTCCCTCATCAATTATAAAACAGATTCCTAATTCTGTTGAGAATAGTCTTAGCAAAAAGTCTAGCGAGGAAAATTTATATTTAAGAAATCAAGCAACATCTGCAACACAGCTCTAAAAAAATAAAGGATACCAACATATCGTAATCAAATATAATGTACTGAAGACGAATAGTTATTATAAGACTATAAATTGTCGAAAAGATAATAAAACATATTATATGCCGTCCTTTAACCAATTGTTGTAAACTAAACCAACTAAAAGTTTCTTAAACCTCATCGAAAAACATTTCACAGAAACAAATCCCTTACAAAAAATCTTTAATAAAAACAACTTAAAACTATCGCATAGAGATTATAATTAAAGCAAATAATAATAAAATATACTAAATGTTAGCAATCAAAATAAAAATAACAAAATTAATAGAAATGTGACTAACATTACAACAACAAAAATAACAGAAAGAACAAAATTATAATTACTAGAAGTAGTACTGACGTAAATTCTAATATTTAGAGGTGAAAACACCAGCAATGCACGAAACCAACTGTAACTGTAGAAATGAGGCAGCACTGTGTCAGCTACAAAATAAATGCCTAACTAGGAGGACTGTGTACCAGATCACAATTTCTGCTAGAGAAAAACTGAATAACAAAAATATTATATACGATTTGCCTCCTCGATTTTAAAAGCAGATATTACGATCACAGAAGTATATTCAAATACGATAAACGCCGAATAAAAACAGTATTAGCTAACCACTACTGGGAACTCAAAGAAAATGGCGATCACTCACAGTAGAGTGGAAAATAGTACGGCAATTCGACACATATTTGAATGAGAAATAAGTTATTCTAAACGTTAGAGAACCTCAAAATTTATTAAACTGCAGGAGTGAAATAGCAAGCGTACGTATACACAAAATAAAATTTACTTTAGGATACCGGAAAAAATGATGAACTACTACTACTAATAATAATAACAAAAACAATAACAAAAATGATAAAAATAATCAAAAATAATAATCAATAAATAAACAAATACATATACAAATACTCTAATACAAGATAAAATGTAAATACACGCCCAAAAATAAAATAATAATTAATAAATAAACAAATATATATGCATTTCTTAAACACATACATATGCAAATACTCTAATATAAGATAAAATGTAAATAAACACCTAAAAATAAAATGATGAACTACTACTACTAATAATAATAACAAAAACAAAAATGATAAAAATAATAAAAAATAATAATTAATAAATAAATACATATACAAATTCTCTAATATAAGATAAAACGTAAATAAACATCCACATTAAAACTAGGTCATTTCTGATCACGAGTTGCTGATAAGCAAACACACGTACATATAAAAACACGGGGCAACATTAATTCAATGCATCAGCCTGGAGAATCCTCACGAAGATAAAACGCAGAAAATTCTGTGTAGCTTAATTGCCATATATATCTTCAAAACTTACTACCTAGCTCTACTTACGTACTAAGCACTGTCGAAGTAAATACTGAAAATGTATACATAAATTTTATATAGATACATGAATATACATATATGTATATATTATATATATGGTAGAACGATAAAATTGTCGGCCTAAAGAAAGTACTACTACAGCTTTATTTTAAAAGTTTTATTAAGAAAAATCTATTCAGGTATCACAATTATGAGTAGGGCTGACATCTATTCAATGGAGCCAACTTCATCCTCAATCACTGCCTCGATACGGGCCTGGAACTGGGAGCATGCCATTTCCAAAAGCGCCGGAGGGAACTGGCAAATATTCGGCGGATGGTGGCGATCAAGCTTACTTAGGGGTTATGTGAGGAAATATTTGTGATGTTCTCGACGTATGACTAAACAAAATAGTCCAGCGGATTCAGGTCGAAGGAGGGAAGAGTGGCCAGTGAGAGAAGGGTACAAAGTCGCAGTACTTCTTCAGAAGCCAAGCCTGGGTCTCTTTAGACTTGTGGGCCTCCGCCGAGTCCTGCTGTTACACCCGTGGTCTGCAAGCGGCCATATGATTGCATCAAAGGATCACCACACTCTTCAGCAAATCAAAGTACACTTTGGTGTTGACTTTCAAACCGACTTGATGTGAGGTGGGATAATGTAGCCCTCACTTAAAAGCATCCCAAAGATCATAACTTTGTTTTCAGCACTCTGGTTATGCTCTCAAGCGTTGAACCGTCCGGATTTGCATTTTGAGAGTGCTGGCAATGGTCCTGTTGTCATAATTTGGTTCAGTAGAGAGCATGAGTTGTGCAGCGGTGCATCTGCGATCTCGCTGGTTGCACATTGTTTCCCTTTCACACATGATAGAAGGCCTCTATCGCTCTTGAGATTTGTACACAATAGGCCAACTAGTAGATGGTCTGCAACAAAAAATGGAACCCAATTTTCATCAAACAGAAATGGAATCATATCTCTTCTATGGCGACAATTTTATCGTTCCACACACACGCACTATATATATATATATATATATATATATATATATATATATATATATATATATATATATATATCTTGAAGTTTTACATTTGGATTTTACCGTCACTGGATTTTTTATCTTCCACCAGACTATCCATTCGTGTGTAATCACCTTTCTCTTTACCATATTCCCTATGCTTCACTATTTTGTTTTCAAGTAAGATCTTTGACTTACTTGTTGTTTCATCAAATACTTCTGCATGTAAAATCTGATCCCGCATTTTGCTAATTCCTACCCTCTGATGAGAAGGAAAGTATTTCTTCGAAACTCCGCGGATTAAGGACTATCTATTTATTTAGTGTTTCCTTTTCAGATTAAATACGTTTTTAACTCATTTCAAAATGTTTTTTAACATATTTTATTAACTGTTTGCTCATATATATATATATATATATATATATATATATGATTGCTACATCATTCCAGATGACTGCCGTTACATTGGGTTCTCCAATTTCGTCGTCCATGCCATCTCAGATGACTCTGCACCCCGCCGCAGATTTGCACATCTTGTAGCAGATGTGACATAATAAATTGAGCAATTTCCGTCGAGTTGACTTCCTCTGGAGGTTGAAGTGTATTCCTATCAACAATTAAATGTCTTCTCAAATCAGCAGTAGACTTGCGAACTTTGCTGCATATTAAACAGATCGTTTGGTTCGGACTAATAGGTGCAAAGTTGACCTGAACAGGAGTTTCGCGCGACTTAAGGTGATTGACCTAGCCAGATTTTGACAAAAGCAGCCGTTCACAAGTGTCGCATTTCCAGTTCTGTGTGTCATGGTTAAGACCATCAATTAAACCTTTGCGACGCTCTCGCTTCAGATTGCTGTGGGTCTGCTTTCTTTTCTCTGGAGCATCACAACTTTCACGTACAAGCTTTCGCCACTTCGGCTTTTGCAGAGTAAGTTCTTCCCATGTGTCGATGTACATTTGTAAGACTTTCAAATTATTCTTTGCAGAGTCCCTGAACCTCTTCCTAGGCTTGTGTTCGGAGCATTTGTCATCTTCCAGCTCCTGCATTTTGGCAGCCTAAAATCTTTCATTCGAAACAGGTGGCCCACCCAACGCATGTGATATCTGATTATAAGGGTCTCAACACTAGAGTAGCATGTTCTCACAAGGACTTCAATATCGGATACTTGTGTATGTCACGTGATGTTAAAGATACGTCATAAGCATTTTTATTAAATCGTTCAAGCCATTTAATGTGCATTTGATGCAATGTCCATGTCTCCGATGAATACAACAGTGTGTTGTAAAAGCAGATCCTAGTCATGTCTGTGATGCCACGATCAGACCCCACTCTATTCTCTAATCTTCCAAAAGTTATAGATGCCTTCTGAATTCGTCTGCGGATTTCAGTGTCGAGAGACCCATCCCTCGACAGAGAACTACCAAGGTAGACAAACGATTCAACTACTCCTAGTCTAGCACCACAGACCATGATGTTCGGCACCACGTATGACTAGCCCGGTGCAGGAGTGAACATCACCTTTGTTTTAGACAGACTGATCCTCTAACGAAAGGCAGTGCAGGAGTCAGCAAAGCTATCGATTATATGCTGCATATTAGTTTCAGTGTGCGACAAAAAACAGCATAGTCTGCATACAGTAACTTCTTAACTAAGACATGATGCAGCTTGGTTCTGGCAGTAAATCTTCTCAGATTAAAATGCGACCTATGGTTCGAAATTTTAACATGACACCCTTATAGCAATCCCGAAAAGCATGAGCAAGTAGAGCAGCAAAATATATAGAGAAAAGAGTAGGGGCAGGAATATCACCTTGTTTGACACCATTGTCAACTGGGATTTCATCAGACAATTTTACATTAAACGAGACTCGAGCTTTCATGTCCCTGTGCAGTTTCTTGAATATTCTAACAAAGGTTTAAGGACACACTACTTTCTCTAAGATCAAGCAGACAGCATCCATGTTGACGGTGTCAAATGCTTTGTTCAGATCCACAAACACTTCATACAGCGGTATCTGTTGTTCAATACATTTCTCCTGAACTTGCCGAGCTGAAAAAAATCATATCCATAGTTCCTCTGCCTCTTTTTGACTCTGGAATAGCATAACGACAAACATGATCCAATACCTATTTAATAGAAGTCGTGCGAGAAATTTCCCACCAGTTTCCAAAAGCGTAATATCACGGTAGTGGTCACAAACATTTTTCTGTCTTTTTCCTTTAAACAGGGCCACTAAGACACCATCACTCCAATCCTGTAGAACAGAAACACCTTCCCAGATTTTCTCAACAAAATCAAGATAGTATTAGCAATATTCACACCTCCAGTCAAGAAGTTCTATCGGAACACCATCCCAACTCAATCAGACTAGGCAAACGATCTAATCTGAATATGATATTACATTCTAGTAGGCTATCAATTGCATCAGCAGTTACTGCTGAGGGATTGTGAAACACATCAGTAAAGTGCTCGTGCTATCTTTTCAAAATATTTTCTGCATCCTTAATAAGAATAGATCCATCTTTCGACAACAGGGGAAATATTGAAGAGGTAGGAGGACCAAATACTTAGCGCAAGAGTCCGTAAAATTCCTTCGAATTCTTTGTGCCAAACTCCTTTTGATCTGCGCCGTCATATTTGTTTTTCATTTTTCGTAGCTCACGTTGCAATGTGGCTTTGACCTCTTTGTATTGTCGCAAATTAATTGTATGATCATAATGATCTTCACAAAGTAAAGATTCATAAATTGTCTGTTTATCATTAATTAATTATTAATCAGCAACTGATTAATTTCAAGATTGTTGTCGTCAAACCAGTCCTTGTTCTTATCCCCCTTGAAGCAAAGAACTTTAGCACCAGCAGAATAAACCTGAGTTTGGAAATTCACCAATATACCATCAAATGCAAGATTATCAAGCTTTTCCACCATACTCTTTTGAACTTCAGGCAACTTTAACTTGCCGACATCAATACGGCTAGGCACCTGAATGCCACTATGACGAACTTTCTTACGGATTCGTAGATTAAACTTTCCTTTCACTAACTTGTGATCGATGTCACATTCATCATTGCGTCTGACACCAACGGTATATGCATCTCGAAGGTCGTGTTTTCGAGTCATGATGAATTCAATTAGGTAACCATACTTTGAACGGCGAATAAAAGTGTTACAGATAGCGAAATTAAATTCTAAACACAGCTTTAGAAGCTTAAGTCCATTAGCATTCATGGTACCGATACCATAGCGGCCAAGAGCACTCCAGGTCTCATAGCCTTTCCCAACACGGGCATTAAAATCACCAAGAATAAAAGTTTTCATTAATAAGTGGAGATGCAACAACAGAGAGCAGAGACTCGTAGAAACGCAAGATGTCATGTTCATTCGCTCGAAGTGTTGGTGCAGAGACCGAAAGAATAGTGATGAATCTGTAGTGTGAGAGAGGAACACGAGGTTTCATGGTGCGGTCACAGATACTGGAAGGAAATTCCGTAGCATCAACCAAGGATGTTTTAATCGCAAAACTTACTTTACCATTTCTACAGATATCCTCCGGTTTACCAATCCAAAAAGTGTAATCTGATGATACCTCTGTCATTTGATCTTGTCCCAAGAGACGGGGTTTTGATAGTGCAGCAATATCTATATCAAGTTTCTGTAGCTCTGCAGTGACAAGCGCTGTCCTGCGCTCTGGACGATTTGATGACCCTTTATTAAGAAGAGTGCGTACATTCCAAAAGCTTAAATTGAATTTTACTCCTTTTTGGAGACACATTTTTTCCTGCTTACATAAACTACCGTTAGCCGCAGGAGACAAACCATAAGACTAGTATGACAGACAATTTTTGGTGCACCTTTTCTAGAATTTTTCCAAGATTCTGGGTGAGCAGTGCTCTCCCTGAATAGGACTGCTCAGTTACAGGAAGCTCCACCGGAGTTGGCCTCTGTCATGTGAAGGCACAACAACGATGTTAAGATAGGGTCCCTGTCGCCTCTGTGCAGATTTGTGACTGTGTACCTTCAACTGGTCAGGTCTGTACACGTTGCCACCCCTTCATCGCCATAGGACTTGCAATATAAATGAACGACAAATAAAGATAAAATATAAAAAGATAAGAGATAAAAGCTAGATCTCAAGTAACAAGTTAGTGTATTAAAGTGACAAGCGCTTGTACGATACGAGTGCCACTCTCTAAGTCTCCACAAAAATTACCCAGTGACAAGCCATTGCAAGATGATTTGTAATTGTTTTGACCGCAGATTTTTTGTAATAGTTGTCCTCTCCTAGAAGGATTGCCTTCATCACGGCTTGCAGGATCTCCTACACCGCTACACCTGTGACTGGAACTTAGGTAGCTGGGAACAAGAGCATGGTCCACACGCCGGTGGGTCATGAATGCTGCAGTCAACAGGGCCTAAGCTCCTCTGGAGGTTTCTGTCAGAGTTACTTCACCCTTAATCTTTGGTTCAAAAACCTTATCCCACAAGGTGGTGAAGATCCAGTTTTCTGGCGCTGAACACTCGCCATTCACCAGGACCCCGTTAGTGTAGCAGAACTCAAAACGTGCACGTGGGGATAATTAGACTGGGAGAAGCTATACATGATGCTAGAGAATGTGTGCTTTTAACACACGCTCGCACCAATCCTTGCGCTCTATATATATACACATACATACATACACACACACACACACACACACACACACACACACACACACATATATATATATATATATATATATATATATATATATATATATATACTAGCAGACGGCCTGGCATTGTCCCATAGAAAGATACGCTTAAATATATTTTAATTAAAGCAGAATTCATATTTCTTATTATACAGCCAATCCTCTATCGATTATTATATTAGAGCTAATATATAATAGTGATTTCAAAAGTAATCAGAAAGAATCGAAACCAAAACATATAGCACTCTAACCTTACCCGTTAGGATATGACTTGAATTCGTACGTATAAAAAGCTGCAAAAACAAAAACAGAACGTTCTTTAACCTATAAAGTTTAATGAGTCCATATGCATAAAACAAGTCAGGTTAAGGTCAATTTCGTTTTTCAATTTGGACTCCTTAGCAGCTATTTTTACGGCTAACACCCTATAGAAATGTGCAACAGGTGCAACTGCTCTTTATAACATATTTCAACTCTGTAGACTAATTATTCAGAGAAGAGTTTGGCAGAATTTTCACACACGAATCGACAATATATAAATATTCCGTGTACTAAAATGTTTTCATATTAACTCTGTTCCGTCTGCCTGCTTCCCAACTTGGATGTCTTCAAGTCCAACGTTAACAAATTCTTAATGAACCGCCCCTTTATGTAAACACTTCATAAAATCTCCACAATAACGTAATGTACTTGCAATAACCCTTATCCCCGAGTGGCTTCCGGGCCTTGATAAGTGGTGACCACTGAAAAGATATATATAGAATTCAGGGTAATAGCGGAATAAAACCAATAGTTTAATAAGAAACCATAGAAAATGAAAATAAAGTAATTAATTAACACTAGTTTTTAAAAGGAATATACGAATTAGTTAACCTTCATGTAGTCGTTGGCATATCCATGACTAAGCATATTACTAAGATCACTTTCATAATTTTAAATAAAAAAGGTTGGCTTGTAATATTAATACCAGAGCAAAATAAAAACTCAACTTTATAAGTATATGGACGATATATGGATTATGTTATTTACTATTTATATAGTTGTACGTACAGAATTCACTCTTAAATTAATAACATTAGGAGTATAAATGCGGACTGTATTAAGTTTT
Organism: Euprymna scolopes; assembly: GCF_053919585.1. Taxonomy (NCBI): domain Eukaryota; kingdom Metazoa; phylum Mollusca; class Cephalopoda; order Sepiida; family Sepiolidae; genus Euprymna; species Euprymna scolopes. Next base: position 197,553,426 of record NC_136484.1, read on the forward strand.
AATCTATACAAAGTAGATAAAAAAGGGTGAAAGCCCTCCGCGAAAATGTAAATGCTTCCTGAGTTTAATAAAATTTCACAATAGTCAGTATACATCAATTAATAAGTAATATAAAACTTTATATATATATATATATATATATATATATATATATATATATATATACATATATTTAGTAAAACTGGTAATTAGTAAAAACCTGAAGAGAGTGCTTAATGCTATTGCAGAGCAAATATGTGTTTTATTTTTTTATTATTACCATTTTATCTGTTTTGTTACATATGTTTCGGATGTTGGACCATGTTTACGATCCAACAGCGTCGTCTCTCTCTCTCTCTCTCTCTCTCTCTATATATATATATATATATATATATATATATATATATATATATATATATATATAGTAATTTATAAAATATATATGGCGATTAAGCTACACTGAATATTCGGCGTTTCATCCACTCTAGGATTCGTCAGGCTTATGCGCGAATTCTGTGGTTGTATCTCGTTTTTATATGTTCCTCTTCTGTTGAGGATTTTAGTTAGCCAATCAGCTTTCTAGTATCCACCGCGCCCCTTCCTATCAGCCAATGGGCATGCATTTTATCGAACAAAGGATTTTTTTAGAACTAGGTTAGTGGTTTAAGGCAGACCGTTTTTATATATATAAATATACATATACGCACATATATATACATATATCTACATACATATATGTGTGTGATCGTTTATGTATATTCATGTTTATTTAATTTATAAAGAACAAGATAAATGCAACTGTAGACACCACACAGTTTGCCCAGTTCAAAATAAATGTCTAACAAAAAGCGTAGTTTATCAGGCAACAATATTTGCGAAAGAAAACCCGAATAACAAGAAATATTACGTAGGCATGACTTCCTTAGATTTCAAAACCCGATACTATGACCACAAAAGTACATTCAACAATAAAAAACACCGTATAAAACAACACTAGCGAATAAATACTGGGAACTCAAAGAAAGCGGACATTCGCCGGTAGTCGAATGGAAAATAATAAGACAATCTACCACGTGTAGGCGTTTAGACGACCCATGTAAATTATGCCTTCATGAAAAATTTGCTATCCTGTACTTTGAAGAACCCAAAAGCTCTATTAAATTGTAGAAGAGAAATAGCAAACAACTGTGTTCACAAAATAAAACTTACTCTAGGATAGCAATACAAAATAGTTTTAAAACTAACAAAAACAATAGAAAATAAACAAATAAATAAATTAAATAAACATGAATATACATAAACGATCACACACATATATGTATGTATATATATGTATATATATGTGCGTATATGTATGTACACATATGTATATTTATATATATAAAAAAGGTCTGCCTTAAACCACTAACCTAGTTCTAAAACAGATCCTCTGTTCGATAAAATGCATGCCCATTGGCTGATAGGAAGGGGCGCGGTGGATACTAGAAAGCTGATTGGCTAACTAAAATCCTCAACAAAAGAGGAACATATAAACATGAGATACAGCCACCGAATTCGTGCATAAGCCTGACGAATCGTAGAGTGGATGAAATGCCGAATATTCAGTGTAGCTTAATCGCCATATATATTTTATAGATTACTAACTAGCTCTACCTACGTATTGATCACTTTTGAAGTAAATACTTAAAGGTTACGCATAAATCTATACTTTCGTATATTAATTTTATGTGAGTAAATGAAGTAGTTATATATTTATATATTTATACATTGAGTAAAACGAGTCAAAATTGTCAATTAAAAATCAGTTTCGAAAGGAAAAACAAACAAAATCAACTCGATTGTACGATCGTTTCGGAAACGATGTTCATTTTATTGAAATTGACAATAAGTATTGACAATAATTTGACAAAAGTTTTGTTCTTTAAAACAAAGTCTCCTTGCTATGAGTACGTTTTTTTTCTTTTAAAGTATTAATACATTTACTAATACATTAAAATAAACTCTGCTCTTTAGACTCCAGATCTAATTCCCGCTTAACCACATATATATATATATATATATATATATATATGTGTGTGTGTGTGTGTGTGTGTGTGTGTGTGTGTGTGTGTGTGCTTTCACATATAGTTACATATGTATATCTATATATGTGTTGTAATGTAAATTTATAAAAAACAACTGTAACTTTCATACCATTTTGTAAATAACACTTTAAAATTAACAGAGTTTTTACACACAAGACGCTTAAGTATCTTAAATAATTTAAATGTAATTTGAACTGAAGAATATAAAAGCATCCAGAACTCTAACGAAACAGTAAGTAAAAACTGCCTGAAGACGACTGAAGAAAATCAGTTGTAAGTACTTGCAAACAAAGCAGATGGACGAAAACTTTCTTACACAAATTCGACCGAGATATTAGAACGAACGTATGAAAAATGGACAAATTACAAAAATATAAAAGCATCCAGAACTCTAACGAAACAGTAAGTAAAAACTGCCTGAAGACGACTGAAGAAAATCAGTTGTAAGTACTTGCAAACAAAGCAGATGGACGAAAACTTTCTTACACAAATTCGACCGAGATATTAGAACGAACGTATGAAAAATGGACAAATTACAAAAATAGGAGATTAAGCAGAAACACCTTGTACGGTTCAACAATGTCTGTCTGCCTGTCTCTCTCTCACCCTCCCTATATATATATATATATATATATATATATATATATATATATAGTAAGTTTCTCTCCATGATTTTAGATTCATGAGAAGAACATCATGCCATTTATAATAATTCTAATCTTGTTTATAAACGTCTCCTTGGAAAGGGATGAGATTCATTTCCAGAGGATTTCCCTCAATCCCGGCTCCAAACCAGGAACTTCAAAGATCAAGGGTTTTCCTAAGGATGTTTGTGGTACCTACAACAACAGAAGTCTAAAGGCCACCTTAAACATCGAGGATTCGTAGTTTTTTCAATTGTCCTTCCACTGTAAAAAAGTAATAAAAAATGCAAGAGAATTACATGCTTAGTCCGTTAAATCCAAAGTAGCTGAGCAGCGGCTTGGTTCCCATCAGTTTTGGCAAATAGCAAACAGTATCCTGAACAGAAGCGTTCGTTCTATTCCAACTATCATCAAGGACCTGAGGTCATCGCGTCAGCAGCAGACAAGACCAAACTATTTGCCAAGAACTTTGCAGCTAACTCTACCCTATGCGACGAAGGCCATCAACTCCCCATATTTCCTCCTACAACAGACAACACACTATGCAACAAACAAATATCTGTGCGTGAGGTCGCCAAACTAATCAAGAGCCCTGATTCCAGTAAAGCAACTGGTCTTGATGGCATTCCAATTATAGTGTTGAAAAAGCTTCACCAGAACTTGCTCCAATACTCACAAAACTGTTTAAGCGTTGTCTTAAGGAGAATTGCTTTCCAATACCCTGAGAAGCCTCATGAGTACGTCCTGTATTTAAGAATTCAGGTGCTAGTTTATCTCCATCTCAGTAGAGACCAATAAGTCTCTTGTTCATCATGAGTAAGTTACTAAAGTCCATATTAAATAAGGAAGTAGTCAACCACCTCAACAGAAATAACCTCCTTAGTGACATGCAATATTGTTTGCATTCTGCTAGGTCTACAGCTGATGTTCTAACGGTTATATCCAATAGGATTAGTGAATCTCTCGACAAAGGCTTCCTCTCTAGGGCAATTGTTCTTGACATATCAAAGGCTTTCGATAGGGTATGGCATGAGGGCCTACTTCACAAGATTTCCAGCTACGGTATAACTGGAAATGTTTTCTCAATAATTAAATCATTTCTCTTTGATAGGCTCATCGGAGTAGTGGTTGATGGGCAGCAATCAGAGGCTCACAGTATTAATGCTGAAGTCCCCCAGGGTCCATCGTGGGCCCAACTCTCTTCCTGATCTACATCAATGATCTCCCAAAGCATATACTTAAATTATTCGTTGACATCTATGCTGATGACACGACCATCTATGGCAGCACATCAAAGGCCGTAAATGACAAAGTTCTCTCTGATTCCCTGTCCTCTGATCTTGAGCGCGTGGTATAATGGGGGAAGAGGTGTCTGGTTATTTTTAATGCATCTAAAACCAAGCTACTATCTTTACATCATCAACGATCTGATCCCCATATGGCATCAATGGATGGCTCTCGTCTTGGGGAGGCTTCATGTTTTGACAAGCTTCTGGGTTTGACCTTTACTCCTGATCTGAAATAGAACATATATCAAGTCAGTTTCCAAAGTCGCCGTGAAAATGGTGGTATCCTTCTACCGCTCCAGAAGATATCTCACTAATGATGCAATTCTCTATCTGTATAAAAGCCAAGTACGTCCAATGATGGAGTACTGCGGCCACATCTGGGCTGCAGCTTCTAAAAACAGCCTATCCTGCCTTGACAAAGTACAAAATAGACTTCGTGGATTAGTGGGGGATGCCCTTTTCTCTTCCCTGCAACCTCTCTCCCACAGAAGAGACGTTGCGAGCCTGTATTTGGTTTATCGTTATTTCCATGGCAAGTTCTCGTCCGAGCTCCTATCTCTGCCCCCCTCGCCAATATTTCACAATAAACACCCGTCTTGCTTAAACCACTGTCAGCAATTCACCCCTCTTTATCTGTGCCCAAATCAAAACGTAGATTCCATGAACAAAGCTTCTTTCTGAGAAGTGCACGCTTGTGGAATTCTCTTCCGTTTGCCTGTCTCCTACCTGACTACAACTTGGATTTCTTCAAGTCCAACATAAATAAATTCCTGATTAATCGCCCCCTTGAGTAAGACACTTTATCAAATCTCCAATGCCAACTATTACTACGATATTATCCCTTTGATTACTGTACACACAATAACCCTTATCCCGAGTGGCTTCCGGGCCTTGATAAGAGGTGATCACCATGTAAAAACAAAGAAGACTTGATATTACACTTATCGTACCTACAACGATCGGGATTATTAGTGATTTAACCCCATGTTAACTCCAAGTCCAATGGAGCATAACTGCTCCATTTCTCGTTATTCTTCTCTCTCTCACATTCCTGTCTCAGGTTACTGAGAAGTCTAAAATCTGCCAGTTTTTTTTTAGACTTTGTCAATGACGACCAAATCCGGACGATTATGTTCAAGTTGCTTGGTCGTTATGACATTTTTGTCCCACCATACCTCTCCATTTCCATCTTCACTTGTTCTCACTTCATCAGGCACCCCCTGAAACCTCTTTCCAGAACACTTCACCCCAACCTTCTTACACACCTCCCAATATATCCGGGTATCATGCGATCGTGTTTTTTTTAGGTACTCTCTCTCTCTCTCTCTCTCTCTCTCTCTCTCTCTCTCTCTCTCTCTCTCTCGGCTAGTCCACTACACACTGCTGCAAGGTGTGCAATTGACTTTGAGGTCTTACCGCAAATCTGGCATTCTGCAGCAGGTTCCTCTCCTAGAACCACTTTTTTGAACAATCGTGTTCCTAATGCCTACTCTTGTGCTGCACAAACAAAAGCTTCAGTACTCTTAGCCAGATACCCAGCTGTAAGCCATTGCCATGATCTTTCATAAACCACTTCTAGTATGTCCTGGAAGAACCTTCCATGCATTTTCTTCCTAGCCAGTTCCTATGCCCTTTCTCTATCCATACGTTTCATATAATCAGCCTTGATCTCACATACCTCCACTTCATTGGCCAGAACCTTAAGCATCCACTCCTCACTTCTAACCACATGCTCCTTCAACGACATCTCCTCAGTTCTAACACAAGTTTTCATAATTTTTAATCCTCTCCCACCATCTTCCCTCTTTTTATACAACCTCGCTACACTACTTCAAAAGTGGAATATACCAAACATTTCTAAAACTTTTCTTGTTTCGATAAAAATCCTTCATTTCTATTTCTCGCTTACTTTCTTTCTCTACCCTGCTCCGGGCATGTCTGTCGACCTAGTCCACAAATCCCAAGACACCATCATGAAAAGTCTCAATAAAAAACACACGCTTAAACCCGGATCTCCAACTTCTAACGTAGACCCCCACGACCAGGTCTCCTTCTCTAACATCAGGGGTCTACGTTCTAACCTTCCAGAGGTTGAAACCCAATTACAGGAGACTAAACCAGACATATTATTTCTTAGTGAAACTGGCATTGGACAGACTATTTCCCTAGATGAGTTCGTAATTAAAGGATACTCTAATTTAACTTCCAAATCTGACCCCCAAGATCGCCCTGAGCATGGAATATGTGCCTATATAAAAGATGGCTTTCCATGTGGTAGGGACATCTCCAGAGAAGATCTTTACTTACCCTATATGTGCTTCCGGGTTGCACTAGCTAAAAGTACTGCATTTATATTTGCTCTCTATCGCCGCCACAACAGTAGAGTTACTATCTTTAAAGGCATATCAGAAAATTAACCCGCCCTATCTGCTTATCCTTCAGCTAATATTTATGTCTGTGGAGACTTCAATGTTCACAATGTGTAATGGTTAACTCACTCAAACAAGACCGATGATGAGGGGAGGTTCTGTCATGATTTCTCCATTGCTTATGACCTCACTCAGATTGTTCACAAACCCACCCGTATTCCCGATACTGACGGGCAGTATGCAAGTCTCCTGGACCTCTTTCTCACAACTTGCCCTAAACTATGTTCAGCTTCTGTTCTGTCTCCACTTGAGTATTCCGACCACTCAGTTGTATGAGTTAAGATAAAAATGAAATGTAATAAGTCCCCAGATCTACCTCTCACACGTACAGTATATCGATACTCTGTGGCTGACTGGGATAGCTTCCGTACATTTATATCAGATCAACCTTTGCGTTCCATGTTTAAAAAGGATGTGTCTTCTATAGTATCAGACCTTACGGAATGGTTAATTGTAGGTATAGACCGTTTCATACCGTCGAAAAAATTCCAGCAAAAACCTAACAGCCAGCCGTGGTTCTCTCCAGAATGTGCTGTTGCCATTGCGCATAGAGATCACTTTTTCCATTGATTCCAACGTAATAGATGTACTGAGACTAAAGCCGCTTTCGGAACTGCCAGTAACCACTGTAAAAAAGTAATAAAGAACGCAAGAAAGTTGTATGCTCAGTCCGTCAAGTCCAAAGTAGCGGAGCAGCGACTTGGTTCCCACCAGTTTTTGCAAATAGCAAACAGAATCCTGAACAGAAACGTGTGCTCTATCCCAACTTCATAAATGGACCTTAGTTAATCTCATCAGCATCAGACAAAGCGAAACTCTTTGCCAAGAACTTTGCAGCTAATTCTACCTTTTGCGACCAAGGCTGCCAACCTCCAATATTTCATCCTGTATTAGAAAACCTGCTATGTGATATACAAATATATGTACGTGATGTTGCCAAGCTAATCAAAAACCCTGATTCCAGTAAAGCAACCGGCCCAGACGGTATTCCAATTATAGTACTCAAAAGACTTTAACCAGAACTTGCGCCCATCCTTACAAAGCTGTTTAAACGTTGTCTTAAGGAGAATTGCTTCCCGTCACCCTGGAAAATCTCATCAGTATGCCCCGTATTTAAGAATTCAGGTATTCGCTCATCTCCCTCACAGTACAGGCCAATAAGTCTCCTGTGCGTCATGAGTAAGTTGCTGGAATCTGTGTTAAATAGAGAAGTAATCAACCATCTTAGCAAAAATAACCTTCTTAGTGACACGCAATATGGTTTCCGTTCTGCTAGATCTACAGCAGATGTGCTTACAGTTATATCTCATAGGATTAGCGAATCTCTCGACGAAGGCTAACTTTCTATGGCAATTGCTCTTGACATATCAAAGTCCTTTGATAGAGTATGGCATAAAGGTTTACTTCACAAGATCTCCAGCTACGGTATAGCTGGAAATGTCTTCTCAATTATTAAATCATTTTTCTCTATGTTCATAAGAGTAGTGGTTGATGGTGCAGAAATCAGAAGCTCTCTCAGGAATCTATCCTGGGCTCAACGCTCTTCCTGATATATATTAATGATCTTCCAAATCACATCCTTACATAAATCGTAGACATCTATGCTGGTGACACTACTATCTATGGTAGCAAATCTAAGACCGTAAACGACCAAGTTCTCTCTGATTCTCTCTCCTCTGATCTTGAGCAAGTGGTACAATGGGGAAGAGGTGGCTTGTTACTTTTAATGCATCTAAAACCAAGCTACTATCTTTACATCACCAACGCTCTGATCCCCATCTGGCATCAATTGAAATGAATGGCTCTCGTCTTGGGGATGCCTCACGTTTTGACAAGCTTCTGGGCTTGACCTTTACTCCTGATCTTAAATGGAACACATACATTAAATCCATTGCCAAGGCCGCTGGAAAAATGGTGGGATCCTTCTATCGATCCAGTAGATATCTCACTGGTGATGCAATTCTCTATTTATATAAGAGTCAGTTACGTCCAAGGATGGAGTACTGTTGCCAAATCTGGCCAGGAGCTGCTAGAAGACTTATCCTGCCTTGATGGAGTTCAAAATACACTTCGTAGCCTTGTGGGGGATGTCCTTTTCTCTTCTCTTCAACCTCTTTCTCACAGAAGAGATGTTGCGAGTTTGTCTCTGCTTTATTGTTATTTTCATCGCAGGTGCTCGGCTGAGCTCCATTCTATTGTTCCCCATCGCCAAACTTTCACAAGAAACACCCGTCTAGCAAAAAACACTATCACTAGTTTCCCCCACTCTTTATCTGTGCCTACACCTAAGCGTAGATTCCATGAGCAAAGCTTCTTTCTTAGAACTGCACGTCTGTGGAATTGTCTTCCGTTTTTCTGCTTTCTAGATGACTACAATATGGTTGTCTTCAAGTCTAACGTAAACAAGTTTTTGATGAGCTGTTCCATATAAGTTAACAAATTTACCGAATCTCCATTACTAACGGTTACTATATTGTCCAATTTCTACTGTACACTCTTTAACCCTTGTTCTTGAGTGGCCTCTTGGCCTTGATAAGTGGTGATGCATATATAAAAAAAATATATATATATCCATGGCATGCAACTCCTTGTCAGACCATTCTAAAATTCTTGCACTGTATCTCAAAACACTGACTGCCTATGCATTCACCGCTTTCATTAGGTTTCCTCCATACAATTTCAACTTCACAATTAGTTTCACTCTTCTAAGATACTCCTTCCTGACGTTCTCCTTCATTTCTCTGTTCATGATGCCTACACCCCCCAACACTCCTAAATATCTATACCCTGTATCTTCTATTTCTTTCATAATTTCTCCATTTGGCAGCACTATTCATTCGAATGAAACTTTACCACCCTTTTCATCACCAGCACCGCACATTTGCTAATCCCAAACTTCATCCCGATGACTTCCGAGTACATACTATGAGCGCTACCAGTCTCTCCATTTCCTTTTCATTTTTACCGAATATCTTCAAATCATCCATAAACAGTAGATGGTGTAGGTGTCTTTCACCAGATCCAAAGTTATACCCCAGTTTCTCTTTTTCAAGAGGATGCTCAGTGGCATCATTATCATTACAAAAAGAAGTGGAGATAACGAATCTCCTGGGAATATTCCACGTTTGATGTCAACCTGCCCCAGCACCTCTCTGTTTGCTGTCAGCACCGTTTTCTATTGATCCATACTTGTCTCGAAAAGCCCTACCACATTCTTAACAACCTTCATCATCAATAGTATTTCACGGATCCATGAATGAGGAACCATGTTGTAAGCCTTTCTGTTATCGATCCATGCTGCACTCAGATTCCTCTTCTTCCTCTTTGCATCCTGCATTACTGCCTTATCAATCAGTAATTGCTCCTTGGTACGCCTCGAGCCTTTCCGACACGCTTTCTGTTCATCAGGGAAAACACTATTACTCACAAGATGTCCATAATTTTTTTCCACAAAGATTCCAGTTAACAGTTTCCACATTAGTGGTAGACATGTAATTGGTCTGTAATTTCTGGCATCTGTTCCCTTTGTAGGATCTTTCCAAATTAGTGTCGTCCTTCCCTTAACAAGCAAATCAGTGACATCTCCCGACTCTAAGACCCTTTGCAGGGCAGCAGCTATAGGTGAATATAGGCATTGTAACTGTTTGAACCAGAAGCCCATCACTCTATCTGGACCAGGTGCCTCCCAGTTTGTCATCCTTCGTATGCCAGCCTTCACGTCATCAATGGTTGTCTCGACGTTCTTCATCTGCTGCATTCCTGATAGCCTTTCTCTGACCTCTCCCAACTAGCTAGACTTTTTATCATATCACCCTTCGACAGACTAAGTCCCACTCCAGAACATCATGTGCATTTGGAGTGTTGTTATTTCCCGCCTGTTTACTACTATTTATTTCTTTATACAGCTGAGACTGATTGTTCTGGAAAAGGTTGTTCTGCTAAAACGCAACACTTTTTCCAACAAAGTTCCTAATTTTCATACCTTATCCTACATACAACTGACTGATAAGCATCTGACACTTTTTCTCTTGTACAATTCCTTCTCTGTCTGAAAATTTTCATCTTCTTTTCGTAATGCGCTAAGTAACAACTCTATTGTTGATCCGAGCTGGCTGGCCTGCATAATTCGAGATATTTGCATCAAAGATTTTGTTGATGAAGGCTGGCACCAGGAAAACTTTTTGTGGACTTGGACTTAAATTAGAAACCGACATCGCATTGCCGGTTTAGGACTCCATAAGGATTTGATTGAGAATATTCCACATCAAGCACCTGAATCTCCTCTCATCAACCAGACTTATGATTTGTTGATCTACTTGAAGACTGGTTTCATCGTTCCGGGGCGGATAGGGGACAGACAAGCTAGGGCACGATCAAGATGAAGAATCCTTAAGAGTTCACCTTCGTCCTGCGCGTAGGTTCTAGAGCGTTCAGCCTCCACACGTGCCGTTGTGATTAGTTGGTCAAAGTATATGTACTCCATATTCTTTCACGTATGAGAACCGCTAGCAGATTTCCTAGGCGTAGCACTCTATCGTAAGATATGCCCTAGATATCGCTGGTTTCCTCTCGATTCTCGAACCAGTGGACTCCGATAAAGGAAATAGCAAACGCTGACGATGCTTCTTTTTGCCAGCAGCAAGCCACTTATATGGGGTGTGATTTGTGTTAACAAACAAGCCTAAAACACCCAACAACGTCAGAAAAGAATCGCAAATAATGTGAGACTTTTCGACAGTTTTGTGTTTCCATCGATTACCGTGAAAATGAGTGGAGTTTAGACCTCACCCCACGCTATTTCATCAACAGCCTCGATCTGTTATTTACGTGCCACACCGGGGACCAGAATTAATGGGCAACTCTCCGATGCCACTATTTGCGGAAACGCTTAAAATCCCACCTGTCGTGGAACTAAATTAAACTGAATATATCCCATATCATCTAAACTTACGAATAGAAACCATGTTATAAATCTGTAGTTACAGGGCGAATTTTATACGTGCAAATATATAAACATATGCGCATCATTTAATTTATATATATAAAGCTTCACTTTAAAATTAATCAATGGCTTTATAAGCGATTAATTAATTTAAAACATGTCAAGTTTAAAAGCCATACCTTATAAAGATATATTTATGCATGTATATAAAGTGGGATTAAATATCCGTGTGTGTGTGTGTGTGTGTGTGTGTGTGTGCGCGCGTGCGTGTAACGTGGAATTATTTTTATTAAAAATTACAATAAATAACTGTTTCGAGGAAGCTAATATTGATAGAACTGATGCAAGTATTATCACCTGTAAATAATTTCTATTATGATTTCTAAGTGTTGTCCATATGTCCACGTATACAATATGTTTAATTTTTGGCAGAACTGTTAGTATATTTTATAGGGAATAAAGATTTTAAAATTGAACACCACAACAGTTTTTTTTTTTTAAGTAGATAAAATATTACAAACAAGACGGTTTTGAATAGGTGGGAAGCTCGGAGATAAATAGCCCCGCTTTTAGAACTATCCGCTAATGTTGGGATCTGGTCTTTGCTGCTGGCTTTTTTTTTAAAACTCAGTCTAAGAAACACTAAGCTTTTACGTTCATTTAAAATGTGCAACTGTTTTATTTCCTCCTCGTATTTATTCATTTAAGAATATCTCCGGGGAGCAAATGCGGCTGCAATAGCAAAACAGAGGGCTTTCAGATTAGCTAACAAAACAAAAAAATAGAGTGAAAATAATAAATATTCAACAAATAAATATTTCCAAATGAGGGAATCGAAAAGTAAACAATATACTGGTAGAACATCATATTCTAACACGATTGGTGACATTTATTGGGTGCATTTTTACCAGTGTTTTGTTTAATTTTCGATTTTCGAAAGATTATTGAAACCCGACTATAGCTCGAATGAGATTATTATTTTGTTGTCCGTCTAACTCGACAGGTTTTACACTACCTTTACTTAATTTTTTAAAAGCTAAAACACACTCTAAAATGAGTAAAAACACAAAAAATATCCAGGGCAATTGATGAGTAACTTAGTTTACCTTTAGTAACATTTATTTCTTGTGTATTTGTTTTCATCACTTTTTGTTTGTTTTGTTGCCTATTTTGGAAAAAATACTAACAATTCTTCAAGGTTGAAGAATCCTTATAAATCACTGGTTTTTAAATGTGTTTTTTTTTTTGACGAATACAAGCTTTCTTTTATCTTTGACGAAACTGTACTGTACGTTATAGGGAATACAACGTTTGAAAATGTTCATAGCAGATGATGAAATAAAACTCATGAAGCAGGTTTGGGTTCATCCTAGTGCTTGGGAGGTAAGTAGCGCCGGCTCTTGTAATGACCTGCCATTGTTGGGGTAAGCCTTTTTTAAACATAGCGTCGTGGCATCGTCGCTGTTTGGTTGATCATAAAATTGATTTTTATATTTTAAAATAAATTTAGTTTATAAATGTACGTGATTTTTTAGTTACAATTTTTTATGGGTATGTGCATCATACAGATTGTTTTCTACATTTGTGTGTGTGTGTGTTTTTTATATAAGGGGGGATTCTGGATAGGCACCGTCGATTCTTCTAAAACGTGACGCTGCAATTGAACTTAGCAACGCCGGTAACATGACCGCAGCAGTAGCTATCCCTAGAACTTCTCTGGTCGATCTTTAAGAAGAAAGATTTGCTATGACAATACTGAGACTGTCAATTGGAAGCGGGAACGGTGCGTATTTATTTATTTGTTTTATACAAGTAAACCATCACGTTAACCCTTTAGTCCGCCCGTGATTGTCGTCGGCTGTTGCAGCGGACTCAGCCCTCCCGTTCTACCCCGGCCCTTCTGTATCTCGCTCCACCCATCGCCCCCTTGTCTCACACAGCCCACCTGCTCGCAGCTGACAACAAGGGTAGGGCACTTCCCTCCCCTTGGTTTAGATTACATAGTGCGACGGAACGGACCGACACACATCGACTCTAATCACCGAGCAGCAGCCAGAGAAGGTGAAACCCCTTCTTTTATGAGGAGAGAGGAGAAAGGAGCTGTGCTGACTACCGCTCACCCCGTTCTAATTCAGCTCGTTCTTTCTTTTTTCCTTTTTCTATTCTCTTTCATCTCAGCCTCTCCATCATTAAACACCGCCCTTCCTGCCAGTTTCATTTTATAGCAAACATTGTCAAGCTCTACATCAGTTCCTTCGTACTTTTCTTTATTTTAAGCTCCGTTCTACTTATCTCTTCGTCTCTTTGCTTTTTGTGGCAATTTTACAGCCTTTTAATATTATTTTTACTATTTAAAATTTATTAAAGATTTATTTGATTGAATTAAATACACAGCAAATCTAACTTAATGCATCTTCAATCTATAACCTTTTGTTACAAAATCATTCAAAACAAACACTCGTCTATTATTGCACTACTTTTTGTCTGTTCCTGAAATTAAGCTAAATTCCGTGAGCATATATATCCGTCTGTGGAACCCAATACCGCAAGGTTATTTTCTAACTGACGATAACATGATCTTTTTAAAGCTCAATGTAAGCAGGTTCTTGTTAAACTATTCTTGTAAATAATCACCTTCTACCCAATTTCTAGCATTACCAACCATCCCAGTGTTGTTTGAAAGACCAGCTCACATTTCCCTATCCTCTAGTGATAAGCGGTGACTGTCCTGTAAAAACAAATAAATAAATAAAATAACAAAAAATACATTTTACGAAGAGGCTTTCACTGTTCATAGTTTGGTTGTGGCATCTCAGTTTGAAATTTTTATACAAGTTATCTAGCTTTTGTATAAGTTATACATCATTACTTAGTCTAAAGGCCACTCGAGAATAATAAGTAATGCTATTGGTAGTTGTATGATGAAACAGTACTACGAAAGGAATAAAAACGATGCACAAAAACGAAATTTGATTACTTGAGAGAACCGTTCGATAAGTAACATTTTGTCATTGGATTTGAATACGATCATGTAGTCTGTATTATTTGGATTATTCGAACTACTGTTCTCATCTCGAGTGTTATTCTCACTACCTTTCGGTCGATGTGACCAATGACCTTTTGCAGTGTATCTTGTCGGACTCAGGGAGCTTTCTGTCAAACACGGGAATCTGCACGAAACTTCGTTTATTAATATCACAAAAAAAAGAAGAAGAAATATTTAATCCACTGGGGTAACATGTTCTCGCCTCATCAACCATGACCGTCGGGTTGAAATCTTAAGTAATTCGTAATTGTATTCTTTGTGCCGTCCACACTGAGGATTGAACGTTCAACCCCAAAAAGAGTGTCACTTAGAATTAAATTTATTTAGTACATTACCGTTACGCCACGAATCCTTGTAGGCAATTCTATGAATTTTGGGAACCTTATTCTTATTATTTGATGTAGAATCTCTCTACTTATTACTAAGATCACTAATTATTACTATATATATATATATATATATATATATATATATATATATATATATATATATATATATATATATATATATATATATATATATATATATGATGGAAATAGTATTCCGACAAAATAGAGAAAATAAAAAGGAACAAACCGTATTATGTGTTCATCAACGTTGATGAACACATAATACGGTGTGTTCCTTTTTATTTTCTTTCTCTCTCTCTCTCTCTCTCTCTCTCTCTCTCTATATATATATATATATATATATATATATATATATACGCACATATATATAGCAATATATATATAACAATATATAATATTACTACATATTACTAAATATATATGTGTGTGTGTGTGTGCGTGTGTGTCTGTGTATAGTAACGTATGATATCACTACATGTTTATATATATATATATATATATATATATATATATATAAGAATACGTAATGATCTATAGTGATAAGTATAGAGATTCTACATCTAATAACAAGAACAAGGCTCTCAGAATTGATATATATATATATATATATATATATATATATATATATATATATATATATATATATATATATATATATAGACTTATATGTAATTATACTGAGTTCGTGAAATTCAGTAAATTTTCATATACCAATGAGTTTTAAGCTGAAAATGGTTGACTTAAAGAGTAAGCTTTTTTTTTTTACACAGTGATCACCACTTATCAAGGCCCGGAAGCCACTCAGGGATAAGGGTTATTGTAAGTACATCACGTTAGTGAGGAGATTTTATGAAGTGTTTAATTAGGGGGGCGGTTCATTAGGAATTTGTTAACATTAGACTTGAAGACATCCAAGTTGTAGTCCGGAGGGAAGCAGACAGACGGAACAGAGTTCCACAGGCGTGCAGTTCTAAGAAAGAAGCTTTGCTCATGAAATCCGCGTTTTGATTTAGGCACAGATATTGAGTGGGGGAAATTTTTCACAGTGGATTCAGCTAGACGGGTGTTTTTCGTGAAAGATTGGCGAGGGGGGACCAGGGATTGGAGTTCAGACGAGCACCTGCCATGAAAATAACGATAAAACAAGGATAGGCTCGCAACGTCTCTTCTGTGGGAGAGGGGTTGCAGGGTAGAGAAAAGGGCATCCCCCACTAAACCACGAAGTCTATTTTGTACTCTGTCAAGGCATGATAGGCTGTTTTTGGCAGCTCCTGCTCAGATATGGCAACAGTATTCCATCCTTGGCCGTACTTGGCTTTTATATAGATAGAGAATTGCATCAGTAGTGAGATATCTTCTGGAGCGGTAGAAGGATCCCACCATCTTTCCTGCGACCTTGGCAACAGACTTGATGTACGTGTTCCATTTCAGATCAGGAGTAAAGGTCAAACCCAGAAGCTTGTCAAAACACGGGGCCTCACCCAGACGAGAGCCATCCATCACAATTGATGCCAGCTGGGGATCAGAGCGTTGATGATGTAAGGATAGGAGTTTGGTTTTGGATGCATTAAAGGTAACTAGCCACATCTTCCCCCACTGAACCACGCGCTCGAGATCAGAGGAGAGAGAATCCGAGAGAACTTCGTCATTTACAGCCTTTGATGTGTTGCCGTAGATGGTCGTGTCATCAGCATAGATGTCAACGAATGATTTAAGTATGTGTTTAGGGAGGTCATTGATGTAGATCAGGAAGAGAGTTGGGCCCAGGATTGACCCCTGAGGGACTCCAGCATTTATATTGCAGGCCTCCGATTTTTGTCCATCTACCACTACTCTTATGAGCCTATCAGAGAGAAATGATTTAATGATTGAGAAAACATTTCCAGTTATACCGTAGCTGGAAATCTTGTGAAGTAACAACATTATCAAATTTTATAATTGAGCATTAATATACTGTGTAAGCAAAAGCAAGACTTCAAAACAAGGTGTTGGTGGCAACAAAAAGTGTATTTCAATTTACGTTACAATTGTTTCCATGTCCAGGTCGACAATTTCAAGCATTATGTCGTTTGAAAATTTAAAAAACCAGCATTTCTTCAGACTTTATGAATAAGCACGCTTTTGGCAATGTAGCATTTTTTTAAGAGAAGGAAGGAAGGGGAAATCCCTAGCTAGAAAGGCATGCGAGAAATATCTACCTCTATACACACACACACACACACCCACGTATATATATATATATATATATATATATATATATATATATATATATATATATATATATATATACAGTGTGCCCACAAAGGCTGGCTACATAATCAACAGGATGCTTCCACAAAGTCTGGCTACATAATGTAGCCAGACTTTGTGGACACCCTGTATATATATATATATATATATATATATATATATATATATATATATATATATATATATATATATATATATATATATATATATATATCTTCTTCTCTTCTTCTCTATATAAATAAAATGAACTCATTTTTCCCGTCTGATTTTGACATTAATAGGATTAAAAATCAAGATATTTCATGCAAATATATGTACAAACGGCAGAACAATATCTGAGGTGTGTTATAGGCTTATTATTTCTCAAATTCCTCGATAATCTTAGATTTCTATACTTTTTCTGCTGAGAAGTCACGGCCAAAATCGGTTAAGATCAATGGAAGTGGTAAAATATTTTCTCTCTAATAAATTCCTCCTCCCCCTGCCACCACTTAACACCGTTTGGGGATCGTTCACAAGGAACAGTTGAGAAGAGAACACCGGTCTAGCTTCGTAGTTCTTTCATGTGAAGTTATTTAAAATCACTAAACTAAGCTGCAGTGCTCTTTGGCGTAATGGTTAGCGTGCTGGACAATTCACATTATATTTTCACGTTCGCGCCGACCTACCGTAGTCGTTTTTTTTTTTTTTTTTTTTTCCTAAACAACTGGAATGGACTTTTCTTGGTGGCCGAACTGTTAACGTTGCAGATGTTTTTTTTTTTTTTTTTTTTTTTTTCACACTTTATTTTCCTACTTTTACTCATGACTCCGGGTTTGATCCTTCCTACTTACCTGCCATAACATTTTTTAAAACTCCCCCCGCCGTCCCGGAAACAAACACTCGGGCAACGCCGGGTACCCCCGCTAGTATATATATAAAGGCTTTTATATGGTTTACTATTATACAAAACTGACCATAAACAATGATAGAAGAGGTATCAAGGATAAAAAGTAGGTATGATGAAGTCGTCCTTACCAAAGGGATGGGGATTTAGAATAACGTCTTAGCTTTTATCTGCGCAGACGTGTGAGATTCCCGATTATTTTATAAAACGACTTATTTCTAATGATTTGTAGTCTCTGGCACCACACGCCATTGATAAGTTCATTGCATACTTGTTTTACGTTCGATCTCGGCTAAAGTAACTTTTTTATTATTTTTTATTACAACTGTGCTGAAATAAAACTCTTCAAGTTTACGCACTGCGTTCAAACAAAGTGTTACCCGGAATAAACATCTTTATTGTAATTTTTTCCTTACCAAATATATATATATTATTTGCCTATCAAACTTTATATTTAGGTTTTAGCGGGGGAAAATCGGTCCAAAAGTATGAAAATGTAAATAATGAAATTTACCAGGTGAAGGTCGAACGACGGCATTACGAATATGCATGCGTAATGTAATAGCTATTGGTTCATATTTTATTTTTTAACATTTCAGCAACGTGTTTTCATAACCCAAACATCAAAGTCAAAAGAAAAAGTAAACCTTAAGTTAAAAATTTTGGTTTTAATTCGGTTGTGACGTACGAGTCTTTCTTTTACTTTTTAAATCATTACTATATATTGGGTCCAATATAATATAATAAATACGAAATTAATCAAAATATCATAATTTACCGTATTTTACGACCGGCTCATGCCGAGAGGCATGCTAGTATACAATAAAACTTAACGTCTGTCGATGTGTCTGTCTACCTGTACACGAATAGGCTCCTATTTTTTTTCATGTTTTTTTTTTATTATACAAAACTGGCCACATACAATAATAGAGGAGGAATCATGAATGAAAAAATGGGTATGATTTGTCATCTCCACCAAGGAGTGGGATCTTACAATGACGTATTAGCTTTCATCTGCGCATTCGTATGCGACTTCCCTTTTATTTTAGAAAAGGTTTCGTTGTCTTTAGTGCCAGGGGTTAATGCATAAGCTCCTTCCATTCACACCTTAAAGTTTAACGTTCGATCTTGACTAAAGTAGTTATTTTCCTTCGTTTTTTTTTTGTTTTTGTTTTTTGTTTACAAACGTGCTGAAATGAAACTCTTACTGTTTACGCATCAGGTTCAAACACAGTGTCGACCGAAATAAGCATTTTTACTGCCCTTTTTCTCGTTCCTTAGTGTTAAATATCCTGCATAGAGCAAGTGTTTTCAGCACTTGCGGGAGAGGGAAAACTATTTCACTCGACGGTGTCCGGAATATTAGTCGCCTCGGGCAAAGCACACAAACACACTCACACACACACACGCGCGCAAAAGTTATTGACAGTGGTTTCAGCTAGACGCATGTTTTTCGAAAAAGACTGGCGAAGGGGGACGAGAGATTGGAGCTAAGACGAGCACCTACCGTAGAAATAATAATAAACCAAAGACAAGCTCGCAACGTCGCTTCTGTGGGAAAGAGGTTGCAGGGAAGAGGTATAGGCATCCCACTAAGTTACGAAGTATATTTTGTACTCTGTCAATGCAGGATAAGTGTCTCTTTTAGCAGCTCCTGCCCAGATGTGGCAACAATACTCCATCCTGGATGGACTTGGCTTTTATATAGAGAATTGCATCAGCAATGAGATATCTACTGGAGCGGTAAAAAGATCCCACCATTCTTCCAGCGACCTTGGCAACAGATTTGATGTACGTGTTTCATCAGGAGTAAAGGTCAAGCCCAGAAGCTTGTCAAAGCATGAAGCTTCTCAAAGACGAGAGCGCTCCATTTAAAATGATGTCAGATGGGGATCAGGGCGTTGATGATGTAAAGATAGGAGCTTGGTTTTAGATGCATTAAAAGTAATCAGCCACCTGTTCCCCTATTGTACCACGCGCTCAAGATCCGAGGAGAGAGAATAAGAGAGAACTTGGTCATTTACGGCCTTTGGTATGTTGCCATAGATGAAAGTGTCATCAGCATAGATGTCAACAAATAATCTATGTGTTTGGGGAGATCATTAATATAGATCAGGAAGAGAGTTGGGCCCAGGATGAACCCCTGAGAGACTCCAGCATTACTACTGTGAGCTTCTGATTTCTGCCCATCAACAACTACTCTGATGAGCCTGTCAAAGAGAAATGATTTTATAATTAAGAAGACATATCCAGCTATACCGTAGCTGGAATTCTTGTTAAGTAGGCATGTACGCTATACCCTATGAAAATGTAAATAATGAAATTTACCAGGTGAAGGTCGAACGACGGCATTACGAATATGCATGCGTAATGTAATAGCTATTGGTTCATATTTTATTTTTTAACATTGCAGCAACGTGTTTTCATAACCCAAACATCAAAGTCAAAAGAAAAAGTAAACCTTAAGTTAAAAATTTTGGTTTTAATTCGGTTGTGACGTACGAGTCTTTCTTTTACTTTTTAAATCATTACTATATATTGGGTCCAATATAATATAATAAATACGAAATTAATCAAAATATCATAATTTACCGTATTTTACGACCGGCTCATGCCGAGAGGCATGCTAGTATACAATAAAACTTAACGTCTGTCGATGTGTCTGTCTACCTGTACACGAATAGGCTCCTATTTTTTTTCATGTTTTTTTTTTTATTATACAAAACTGGCCACATACAATAATAGAGGAGGAATCATGAATGAAAAAATGGGTATGATTTGTCATCTCCACCAAGGAGTGGGATCTTACAATGACGTATTAGCTTTCATCTGCGCATTCGTATGCGACTTCCCTTTTATTTTAGAAAAGGTTTCGTTGTCTTTAGTGCCAGGGGTTAATGCATAAGCTCCTTCCATTCACACCTTAAAGTTTAACGTTCGATCTTGACTAAAGTAGTTATTTTCCTTCGTTTTTTTTTTGTTTTTGTTTTTTGTTTACAAACGTGCTGAAATGAAACTCTTACTGTTTACGCATCAGGTTCAAACACAGTGTCGACCGAAATAAGCATTTTTACTGTCCTTTTTCTCGTTCCTTAGTGTTAAATATCCTGCATAGAGCAAGTGTTTTCAGCACTTGCGGGAGAGGGAAAACTATTTCACTCGACGGTGTCCGGAATATTAGTCGCCTCGGGCAAAGCACACAAACACACTCACACACACACACGCGCGCAAAAGTTATTGACAGTGGTTTCAGCTAGACGCATGTTTTTCGAAAAAGACTGGCGAAGGGGGACGAAAGATTGGAGCTAAGACGAGCACCTACCGTAGAAATAATAATAAACCAAAGACAAGCTCGCAACGTCGCTTCTGTGGGAAAGAGGTTGCAGGGAAGAGGTATAGGCATCCCACTAAGTTACGAAGTATATTTTGTACTCTGTCAATGCAGGATAAGTGTCTCTTTTGGCAGCTCCTGCCCAGATGTGGCAACAATACTCCATCCTGGATGGACTTGGCTTTTATATAGAGAATTGCATCAGCAATGAGATATCTACTGGAGCGGTAAAAAGATCCCACCATTCTTCCAGCGACCTTGGCAACAGATTTGATGTACGTGTTTCATCAGGAGTAAAGGTCAAGCCCAGAAGCTTGTCAAAGCATGAAGCTTCTCAAAGACGAGAGCGCTCCATTTAAAATGATGTCAGATGGGGATCAAGGCGTTGATGATGTAAAGATAGGAGCTTGGTTTTAGATGCATTAAAAGTAATCAGCCACCTGTTCCCCTATTGTACCACGCGCTCAAGATCCGAGGAGAGAGAATAAGAGAGAACTTGGTCATTTACGGCCTTTGGTATGTTGCCATAGATGAAAGTGTCATCAGCATAGATGTCAACAAATAATCTATGTGTTTGGGGAGATCATTAATATAGATCAGGAAGAGAGTTGGGCCCAGGATGAACCCCTGAGAGACTCCAGCATTACTACTGTGAGCTTCTGATTTCTGCCCATCAACAACTACTCTGATGAGCCTGTCAAAGAGAAATGATTTTATAATTAAGAAGACATATTCAGCTATACCGTAGCTGGAATTCTTGTTAAGTAGGCATGTACGCTATACCCTATGAAAGGCCTTTGATATGTCAAGAGCAATTGCCCTTTCTCGAGAGATTCGCTAATTCTATGGGATATAACCGTTAGCACATCAGCTGTAGATCTAGCAGAACGGAAACCATATTGTATGTCACTAAGGAGGTTATTTCCGTTGAGGTGGTTGACTACTTCCTTATTTAATATGGACTTTAGTAACTTACTCATGATGCACAAGAGACTTATTGGTCTCTACTGAGAGGGAGATAAACTAGCACCTGAATTCTTAAATACAGGACGTACTGATGAGGCTTTCCAGGGTATTGGAAAGCAATTCTCCTTAAGACAACGCTTAAACAGTTTTGTGGGTATTGGAGCAAGTTCTGGTGAAGCTTTTTCAACACTATAATTGGAATGCCATCAAGGCCAATTGCTTTACTGGAATCAAGGTTCTTGATTAGTTTGGCGTCCTCACGCACACATATTTGTATGTCGGATAGCGCGTTGTCTGTTGTAGGAGGAAATACGTAGAGTTGATGGTCTTGGTCGCATAGGGTAGAATTAGCTGCAAAGTTCTTGGTCAATAGGTTAGCTCTGTCTGAGGCTGACGTGATGACCTGAGGTCCATTGATGATGGTTGGGATACAACACACGCTTGTTCATGATCCTGTTTGCTATTTGCCAAATCTGGAAGAAACCAAGCCGCTGCTCAGCTACTTTGGATTTAACGCACTGAGAATATAACTCCCTTGCATTTTTTTAATAAAACGATTGATTTCTTATGCTTTAACGTAATGTGGCGCGAAGGATTACGAGCCGACATTCATAGGCAAAGTTTTTACGTTCGATCTCGGCTAAAGTTGTCAGTTTCATTTTTTTTTTCGCTTTAATATTATCACTACATTGCTGAAATAAAGCTTTTACTGTTTATTCTGCCACAGTGTCGCTCAGGATAAGTAACTTAAGGGCAGAGAAGTTGTTTATCCCGGAGACATTTTTGTTTGAACACGCTGCGTAAAGTGTAAGAGCTTCATTTCAGCACGGTAATAATAAAAGCTAAAAACTCAGCTAACTACTTTAGGCCGAAAGTAAAAAATAAGGGTTTTAATTCAATGACCTTATCCGTTGGGTGGAGGCGCCAAAGACGTCAAAACATCAAAACATCAGTTGTTTAATAAAAGGAAAGAGAAATCGCGAAACCAATTAAGACAAAATAAGGTAAAAACTAATGCGCCATTGAAGGACCCCACCCCCTTTGGTTGGGGTGACTTTATCATAACCATTTTTATCCTTGCTACCTCTTCTATCATTGTATGTGGTCAGTTTGGTATAATAGTAAATCATATATGAGCCTATTCGTGTACAGACAGACACACACAGACGTTGAGCTTTATTATATAGATTATTTATTTATGTTTATAATTGAAATTATATTGCGTCGAATAAATTCTTGTGTTAACGCGTTCTTATTAAATTGAAAGCAAAAGTAAAAATAGGAGAAGTCGGAATTTAGACATTTTCGACACAAACTTTTCACGACTCACGTTTTCTTCTTTCTCCATTTGCACGTTACCGAGGTATTGTCGTCACTCTTTCGAGAGAGAAAAAATAAATAAATAAAACGTCATTATAAACCGCCACATCAAATCCCGACGCCGCCCAAATTTGCATTTATATTGTTATAGTTTGAATCGAACGGGTTCTAGGTTCGAATGGCGGTGGTTCTCTTGCGCTGAGCAGACGCCAACCTGGGTGCTTCCTACCATGGCTTTCGACGGTTATCACTAGGGCTATGACAACAGCATATTCTTTTCCTTGTTTCGATTCTCAGGTATACATCCATTGATATCTTATATGTTTTTATGTAGAGTTATTAGGTTCTCGGTTGATTAATTGTGTCTGTGTCTGATATATACTCGAGAGGCAAAACAATGAAAAGAATATGCTGTTGTCATAGCCCTAGCTATCACATAAAACTAGACTCTGCAACAGAGTAAAACTGAAAACTGAAAAAGACGCCATTTTCTTCTTATTCATATTTATATCGATATTTGAAAGCTTTAAGAAAGAAAATTCCGGTTTGTATTACAATACACAAAGGTATGAAAAAGTTGTCAAAAAACAAATATATAACAAATGAATGTTGTCAAAGACGAGATAAGTTATTTTTCTACCTAACTAGAAAAGTTTCTAGGGTTTTATTTAATGCAAAATTTTTATTCGGTTCAAGAAACGAGTAATGTTGAACGCTGCCGGAGAAGATGAAAAGATGTCCGCGGTGTCTTTGAAGACTCGATAATAACTTTAAAAAAAATAAATTAATAAAATAAAACAAAATGATGGTAAGAACCCACCCAATAATTGTTACCGTGATAATTTATTGTGTGGGTTTCTACCACCAATTTTTATTTATTTTATTTTATTTGTAACTAGCAAGGCCACCCGACGTTGCTCGGGACCGTATAAGAAAAAATTTGAACATACGTGTTATTCTTAGGATAGAGGAATTTTTTATGTCTATGTATCATTTGCCATCTTGAACAAAAGAATATTTTCCTATCCTAGGACGGGTATTATATCGATGAGATAATTGTACGTTCCCTATAACAGGAAATTTACAGCACATATATGGAAAAAAAATTCCTTGCCTAGGGCGGGTAATGTACAAAACATATTTAAAATAATTTACATAATTTTCTGTTGTGCAAACTTTTCTGTATATCACAGGTAAGAGTTTTTGTTTTTACATCAGAGTGCTATAGTGAAGAAGAACCTTATTTCTCATTATAAAATCATGCTACCTGAATATATTACATAATTTTTGGTTTTAATAAGTTTTATGCGCGTCACAGGTAGGATTCTCTTTGTTTTTTCATATGAGTTCTATACCGCACAAGTACCTTATTTCTTGGGTAGGATAATGTACAAGTACGTCATTTCTAAGATATAGATGAAACTATTCGATAATTTTACATAATTTTTCCGTTGTGCTAACTTTTCAGTTTTGATTACTTTTATGTACGTCGCAAGTAAAATTTCCTTTGTTTTTCACATGGGTACTATACTGCACAAGCACCTTATTTCTTGTGTAAGATACTGTGCAAGTACTTTTTTCTAATTTATAAATGGAAGAACTCTATACTTTTATGAAATTTTCTGTTGTGCTAAATGTTTTGTACGTCAGGGGTAAGAATTTGTTTTTTTTATCTGAGTGCTATAGTGAAGAAGCACATTATTTTTCAGATGTAAGTTATACTACTTAATATTTAACGGGATTTACAGTTTTAATAACTTATGTACGTCACAGGTAAGATATTTTTTGTTTTTTCATGTGAATACTATACTGCACAAGTACCTTATTTCTCGGGTAGGATACCGTGCTAGTATCTTATTTCTAGCACAAAGATGAAACTACTCGATGATTTTACATAAGTATTTCATATAAGTACTTTACTGTCAAATTCCTTATTATGTGGATAGAATTCCTTGTACACATAAACACATTAACAAAGTAAGTGAACATTGTATGTGATTTTTGGAATATGACATCTATAGACATATAAAAACATATACATTGCATATAATTCATAATGATAAGTTAATTAGTTTTTGAGTTGATCCAAGACAAAAAAAGATATAATCATATACACATAATTAAAATTCATAATGATCGATTAATTAGTTTAGGAGTGAATCCAATACATACATATATATAAACTTATACACATCCTTAAAATTCATAATTATCGATTAATTAGTTTAGGAGTGAATCTAATAAGTAGAAATATATAAACATACACACATAATTAAAATTCATAATGATCGGTTAATTAGTTTTGGAGCAAATCCAATAATAGAAATACATAATCATATACATATCCTTAAAATTAATAATTATCTGTTCATTAGTTTAGGAGTGCATCCAATACATACAAATATACAGACATATATACATAAATAAAATTAATAATGATCGGTTAATTAGTTTAGGAGTGAATCCAATGCACGGAAATATATAATCATATACACATCATTAAAATTAATAATGATCGATTAATTAATTTAGGAGCGTATCGAATACATACAAATATACAGACGTATACACATAATTAAAATTCATAATGATCGGTTAAATAGTTTAGGAATGAATCCAATACAAAATTCCATGACTGAATCTATTTTCGTGATTATTGGAATGTAACAAATAAACCGATATATACTATATCCTATATATTCGGAATATGACATTTCGGTTGTCTACAACAAAAACATTTTTCCGTATTTTTTTATATACAAGTGTTCTTGTATAATTATTACGTAACATTTAAAAGTCAAGAATATCGAAATGTAACAAAAAGAAAAAAAAAAAAGAAACGATGGAGCTCGAACCCACAATACTGGTGCTTTTAATCGATGACGCAACGCGTTGCACCAAAGACACAACTGCGTTAAGAGTCTGGTAAATTTAATAAATAAATAAATCTCAGTTACAGATCGCGCGCATGCGCATAACGACGCCATTGTCGCTATGGTCGTTGTCATTTTTTTCAAGTTTGAACCCCTTTTTTTAATCCCTTAGCAATTGTTTTAATCAATTAAATACCCGTAATAAAATTCTGCACCCTATATGCAATCTTTTGAGCTACTACACGCCGTCAAACGACCATCTGGGTAGGAGGAGACACAATTTAAAAACAGAGCCAGATACACACACATACATAGTGAGATTTATATATTAGATTATTTTCCGTCAAATGTTAAATTGGATCTTTCGAATTATATTCCGCTGTGTGTGTGTATATATATATATATATATATATATATATATATATATATATAGATTGTTGGAGAGCAATATATTGCTCTGTTTCATGCATTGAACACTCTTTAGAATGACATATTGTGTTGTTGTTATGAGTTATTGAAAAATTCTACCAACAGTATAATAATATATATATATCCGTTCACATACACCTTTCACGATAAAGCTAAAACCAGAATTAGATAGAATCGAGCAATTGCATCGATAACGGACAACGCCAGACACAAAATGGGGTTCGATGTACTACATCTCATCAGTGATGTGCTTCGACACAGGCGCGAACCCAGGTCGTCGCACTCATGAAGTGTGCAATACTGACGACCTAACCATATGGGCCACGGCGCAATCTATTGGTCATGCCTCGATCTTTAAATTGTTATATTTTTATCCAGTTCTACATTCTACGACGTGACAAGCAACGCGTCCTATACAACTGAAAGTTACTGCTGGTATGCAGGCGGTAGATATCACATCTACAAACAGTAACTGAAATTAGATGACTCCCAAGACAAGATTTCGGAACAACCTTATTTGTTGAGGGACATCACGTCCCTACGAAGGATGAACCGCTTTTCCTACAAATATTAGACATTAAAAGGAGATTATATATATATATATATATATATATATATATATATATATATATATATATATATATATATACCCGTTCACATACACCTTTCACGATAAAGCTAGAACCCAAAATTAGATAGAATCGAACAATTGCATCGACAACGGACAACGCCAGACTCAAAGGTTTCGATGTACTGCATCTCATCAGTGACGTGTTCCGTGGTTTAGTTGGGGATGCTCTTTTCTCTTCCCTGCAACCTCTCTCCCACAGAAGAGACGTTGCGAGCCTGTCTTTGTTTTATCGTTATTTCCATGGCAGGTGCTAGTCTGAGCTCCAATCCCTCGTCCCCTCTCGCCAATCTTTCACGAGAAACACCCGTCTGGCTGAAACTACTGTCAATAATTTTCCCCACTCTTTATCTCTGCCTAAATCCAAACGTAGATTCCATGAGCAGAGCTTCTTTCTTAGAACTGCATGCCAGTGGAACTCTCTGCCGCTTGTCTGTTTCCCACCTGACTACTACTTGGGCGTCTTCAAGTCCAACATAAACAAACTCCTGACAAACCGCCCCCTTAAGTAAGACACTCTATCTAAACACCCAATACTAATGATTACTACAATACTATCTCATTGATTACTGTACACGCAATAACCCTTATCCCTGAGTGGCCTTCGGGCCTTGATAAGTGGTGGACCCCATGTAAAAAAAAAGAACCCAGGTCGGCGCAACTATGTCGGAGAACGTAACTGATGAGATGCAGTACATCGAAACCCACTTTCGGTCTGGCGTTGTCCGTTGTCGATGAAATTGCGCGATTCTATCTAATTCTGGGTTCTAGCTTTATCGTGAAAGGTGTATGTGAACGGGTATTTATATATCTATCTATAATCTCCTCTTAATGTCTAATATACTGTCCTGGTCAAAATCATAAGAGTATTTAAGAAATTAAGCGTTTATGCATATTATCGAATTTTTAATCAAACAAATGGTTGAAATCATTGCCAAAAGGGAAAATATGATGGAAAAAAAAATGAAATCTGCTTCATTCGAAATCTTAACCCTGATCTAATAATTATTTTTTTTAAAACAAACATTTTCACCTGGTCAAAATGATAAGACCACTGCTAATTTATCTAACAAAATGCAATTATAAATTACTAAAAAGGGTCTCAGTATTTAGTATAGCCTCCATTATTACGAATTACTTCAAAAATTCTCTTCGGCATGCTTGCGACAAAGTTTTTTATCAGTTGCGAAGGAATTTTATCCCATATACTGAAACCTGAATCAGAAAGTTCCTTTATCGAATCATACTGGGTTCCATCCTTGAACACTTCTTTTGCCATCCATCCCCAAAGATTTTAATAGAATTGAGGTCCGGAGAACATGCTGGATGATCTAACAATTCTATATTATTTGAAGAAAAGTATTCTCGTGCCTGTCGAGAAGTGTGTATCGCAGCGTTGTCTTGCTTAAAAATCCAATTTCTTCCATACATACGTGGACCTACAGTCCTGATAGAAGCATTTTCAAGCATTGAAATTACTTCAATGATGTTTGCCGGCCTTCCACTACTTGCAACTTTAGGGTCTCAGCTGACGAGAAAGCACCCCAGATCATTAAAGACCCTCCTCCACTATGCCGAGTTGAAAAAGTCTCTTTGGGCAAATTGTTATCATGCCAATAGTGTTGAAATCCATCTGGACCATCTAGATTAAACTTTTTCTCATCGGAGAAAATTACATGTCTCTTCATCCCAAGTCTGTTATTTGGCGGCATATTTAAGTCGGTTAGTTTTGTGCTGTGCAAGGAGACGTGGTTTCTGCAGTCGCTTTAAATGATTGAAACCCTTCATTTTCAGATGCCTTCTGATTGTTTTAGGACTACATTTTGCTGCTGTTTGGTTTTTCAATCGACTTGAGTTCATACTTGAGTTTATTTTTAAACTTCTTCTGATACGGCGATCCAGTGATAGGGTTTTTTTTTTTTTGGTCGACCTGGACTCTTTTTGTGCCCATATTGATCTGGATTTCTTTAAAAATGTGTGATGACCGTTTTGCTACGATTCACTTCAGTTGCAATGGATCTATGGGAGAGTCCACCCCTATTAAACTCAAAGATCCTTCCTCTCTCAAACTCTGATAATGGTTTCCCTTTTGCCATTTATAATTTAGTAAGATAATTTTTATCACCTAACAAGTTGCTTTTAGTAATATAGAAAGCTTTTCGTATTCATTTTTTCAAAACAAGCCGATTTTATTAAAGTGGTCTTATCATTTTGACCAGGTGAAAATGTTTGTTTTTTAAAAATAATTATTAGATCAGGGTTAAGGTTTCGAATGAAGCAGATTTCATTTTTTTTCCATCATATTTTCCCTTTTGGCAATGATTTCAACCATTTGTTTGATTAAAAATTCGATAATATGCATAAACGCTTAATTTCTTAAATGGTCTTATGATTTTGACCAGGACTAATTACTTCATTTACTCACATAAAATTAATATACGAAAGTATAAATTTATGCGTAAACTTTAAGTATTTACTTCAAAAGTACTCAATACGTAGGTAGAGTTATATATATATATGGAGAGAGAGATATTAGTATTTGTGTCATGGAAAACCAATTCAGAACCTAAAAGTTGTCTTTTAGGAGATAGTCGTGTGTGCTGTGAACGAATATCGCATTTAAATTTGGCGCTGACAAGGAGTTTTTACGATTTTACGATAATAAACCCGGCATTTTCCTCATGTTTCATATCGTAGTGGTAGAAACAAATAATTAAACCGGAAAATCGTTGAGTTAGGTTTTAGGGTTAGGGTTTAGGTTTAGTTTTTTTTTACATAGGCATCACCACTTATCAAGGCCCAGAGACCACTCGAGGATAAGGGTTAAAGTGTACAGTAGTCAATTGGACAATATAGTAATCGTTAGTAATGGAAATTAGGTAAATTTGTTAACATGTGGAACGGCTCATCAAGAACTTGTTTACGTTGGACTTGAAGACAATCATATTGTAGTCAGCTGGAAAGAAGGAAACCGAAAGACAATTCCACAGGCGTGCAGTTCTAAGAAAGAAGCTTTGTTCATGGAATCTACGCTTAGGTTTAGGCCCAGATAAAGAGTGGGGGGAATTATTGATAGTGTTTTCAGCTAGACGAGTGTTTCTTGTGAAAGTTTGGCGAGAGGGTACCATAGATTGAAGCTCAGTCGAACACTTTCCATGAAAATAACGATAAAGCAGAGACAAACTCGCAACATCTCTTCTGTGAGATAGGGGTTGCAGCAAAGAGAAAAGGATATCTCCTACGAGGCTCCGAAGTCTATTTTGAACTCTATCAAGGAAGGACAAGTCCTTTCTAGCAGCTCATGCCCAGATGTGGCAACTGTATTCCATCCTTAGACGTAACTTGCTCTTATATGGATAGAGAATTGCATCAGCAGTGAGATATCTACTAGATCGATAGAAGGATCCGACCATTTTTTCAGCGGCCTTGGCAACATATTTGATGTACGTGTTCAGAAGTAAAGATAAAGCCCAGAAGCTTGTCAAAACATGAGGCCTCCCCAAGACGAGGGCCTTCTATTTCAATTGATGTCAGATGGGAATCAGACGCTGAGGTTATAGTTAGGGTTTACGGTTTTGATTATGATGAGTACTACTACCATAAATCCTACCGATTTTTACAGGGGAGAGGGCGGTGATTTGTAAATATACGTAATTATGCACGCACACTGTATTTTTAGATTTGGGCATGAGCAGACGATAATTAAACATTCCAATTTTGCTAGCGCATTTTAGTTTTCCTTTTCGTTTTCCGTTAATAAAAAGAAAACGAAGTTTTTTTCACTATATTCCAATTTCATTACGTCATATCTGTCTTTATTTTACCTTTGTTCACTTCCGTTTTTGCCCGCTTTCTGCTTGAAGTATGTGTCATGCGAGTTACGTAACAAGAAACAAGATGGCCGCTGCAGTTCAATATTACATAAAACATGGGAAAATGCCGAATTTATTATCATGAAAAATACTTGTCAACGCCAAATTTAAATGTAATATTCGTTCACAGCACACCGACTACTCCTCGAACAATTTTTTAAAGGTAGGTTCCTAGTTGGTCTTCCAGGACCCACTTTTTTTCTATTTCCGTTTTACACTGAACTTATACATTCTCAGGCGAGAGCGCTTCAGTCATCGGACAATAAACTATCCTCACTTCTTAGTGAAGGAAGCACTATTTGGAGGGAGATAATACAGTTTGATCTGATATATGCTATAATTACAAACTAGTCGGTAAATTCCTACATGAGATTTAACCATTCAGAGTCTAAAGTCATTTTTATTGTTATATTGCGTTGTCCTTTCTTTTAAAGATTTTCTTGTTTGGCAAAAGTAAATCTTATTAAAGACTTACTCGAAAACTAAATGTATTTTAGTTCTCTTTAAAGAAGTTTAGAATAATGAAAAAAACTCGGGATTTGTACTTTTCCATATTTTCATGCAACTCAGATTATAAAAGGATTTGGAAAACAGAAGAAAAGATTCCAATAGCTCAGGTATTGATTAAATTTAAATCATAAAACTATTCTATTTATATCAGATGTGTTCCATATATTTTAGATTTCTGCTTGGCTCTCGAATATAGTATACCCCCCCCAAATTACATTTTGGAGTACCTAAGCAATCTCAGTGTAGGAGGAGAGAAAGAGTTGAAGAGACTGACAATCAGTGGAAAAAGAGAATGAGAGAAGATGCTGAAAGACATACAGCTTTACGGGCCTCATAAATCAAGAACAAGCTGAAACAAGATTAAGATTGAATGCTCAATGGACCGCAACAATCAGGAAACTTGCAACTCAGGACGAGGTCAACACTAGGATGAGATCAAATAGATTAAGACAACAAGAATTTAGACTATGTTCTTTTGTTACTTAAGGTTGGAAAATCGCTGCATTCAGTTACAACCCTAATTATGCTGATAGTTCGTAAGACATTGTTATTATAGGGCCCATGTCATTACTGTGTGATTACTGCGATACCAAGAAATGGACTCATGAACTCCTACGTATGTGGTATAATAATAGAAAGATCCGATTACAACTTCTTGCTGATCCACCACAACTATTAATAAATCTTTTTAGGCTCAAATTCAGAATTTAAACACTTTTTGCAAAACATACAGTGTTACAATTATGCATTCATGATGACATCCTTTGGATCAAATATAGTAAGCGAAAAAAGATTTATGCCTACATTCAAAATTCAAGATGAAATTCATCATAGAATAGCAAGTTTATAACCATTACAAAATGAGGATTCCTAATACGTACAAAAATATATTTCATTGGAGGGCAAGAAGATCAAACAGAAGTCGGTTGCAATCTTAAGCAAGGGATAAGACGAATCATAATCAAGTATCTACAAGAAATGCTACATGCAAACAATGCATGCACATAGTTTTAAAGCAGTTATAGAGAAAATTTCATTAACTATTAATGCAGATAAAAAATCCATCAAATGAGCATGTTTGGCGACTCAATTTACCAGCATGTACCAAAATGACACTTATTATGGCTGATGGAGGATTTAATAATAGAAACTTAATGTTTTACTCAATATATTATACGTTGAAACGTGTATGTGAAACTTAGAGCTTTTAGACAGTCTTTAATATCCCTTGCCATTTATATACGGAGAAGATGGATACCATATTTAGAAATTCCACAAAACATGTTTCACGTATAGATTTCTATGCGTATCATTTTATGCTCAGAGATAATTCCTTTAATCATATTCACAGAAGTCAAAACTTCTTCCATCAGTTTGCAATTGATGTGTTTGCAAAAGTTGAAGCAGAAAGACTTTTATATATTAAAACCCATGAACACAAATTAAGAGTATATTCTTACATACATCTCAAAGATCATATAAATAACGATGGACAAAGAGGAGATATAGGTCACTTGTGCATTTTACCTTCTATTTTCACAAATAGTTCACGTTATATGCAAGAAAGGGCCAAGATGCAATGACTTATATCAGAAATTATGGAAAACCAGACGTTTTATCACATTCACTTCAAATCAAGTGGAAGGAAATTTAAGAGTAACTTCTTCTTGGACAAACATACATTAATCGACAAGATCTATAGGCCAGATTGTTTCGTTTGAAGATAATCAAAGTAATGAATTTGATAAACAAATCAGAAATCTTTGGCCCATTACGATTCTACATGCTCACGATTGAGTCGCAAAAGAGATACTTGCGTCATGCGCATGCATTACTCTGGCTTACCAGATTATATCAAATCCAATCTAATTGATTACATTGTATCAGCTGAGTTACCTGATATACAAACTGATCTAAATTTATTTGAAATAGTAGTCACATAATGCGTGGCCCTTGTAGTAATATCAATAGAAATTCACCTTGTTTGGCTGATGGTCAATGTACAAAAAGATACCCTGAAAACTTTCTACTTGAAACTTAATTAAGTGAGGATAATTATCCCTTTTTATAGGAGAATATCGCCTGAAAATGATGGCTTTGAAACTATGGCTGGCAAGCATAGGGTTGTCAAGAGATGGATTATACCTTACTATCTCTTACTTTTAAAGACATTCGATGCTCACATAAATGTTGAATGTTGCAATTATATCAAATATGCTTGCAAGTACATAAATAAGGGATCTGATGCAGTCATGTTTTCTTTGCAAAAAGAAAATGTTAGAGATGAAGTTACTCGACACTAATGCAGCATTTCGGGTATATTTCACAAACGAAAATGCTGCCCAAGTCGCTCCAAAATCCAAATGACATAACTCTTACTGCATTGATTAGATTGTGTGAACGAGATTATTTTGCAAAAACTCTTATTTATAACTAAGTTTCATCTTATTATTCATAGAGTAACTACACATGACACAAGAGAAAACGAGTAACCTATATTGAGGGTCATCCAGGTGTAAAATTTGACACTATATAATCGGAAGAGTTTACTTTGTGCACCCAAGTCACCGTGAAAGTGTTTTTTTTTTTAGACTTCTTCATAAAATAAAAGGACTGACAATTTTACTCTCTAAGAATTATTGATTCGACGCTTACAGAGAAGCAGGTTTGGCTTTAAATTTGTTAGAAGATGACAATCAGTTTGACAGAACCATGGCTAAGGTTTTAATGTCACAAACACCTGTTTCTGTAAGAATCCTTTTTGCAATAATTCTCAAAACTTGTGAAGTAATTCATTAGCATTGTGGCAGAAATATAAATATGATTTATCTGAGGACTATAAAAATCAGCAACAACCACGATTTCTTGAGAGAGAAATAGGATTTCGCTAAGAAATATATAATTCTGCTTTGATTGCTATTGAAGACCACGGAATCGCCATAGGTAAGGGGAGAGCTGAAGCTCATCGAAATGAATTGAATAACATACAGATGTTTTACAAGAAACTTCATATGATATTGATGCTCTGATCAGATTCATTAATGAAAATGTGCTGAGATTTTTATCAGACCAGACGGGGTTTTTCAAGTCAGACGGGGTTTTCTGCTATTTTAAGAATAACACTTTGTTGAACACTTTTAGCTACGAATGACAACAAAGTTGATATAACAAATATATATTTTTGCGAAATTTTACGTTTACTTTCATCGTATTTTGCTTTGGTTTTGATACCCCCAAAATTTGAAGCTATCTCTTTACATCCCCTTCTTTTCATAACCTTTCATACTTTTATAAATCAGAGTCTATTTTTTGACGGCTGTTTTTGAACCCAGTTAACGATGGGTATTTCTGCTAGTATATATATATATATATATATATATATATATATATATATATATATATATATATATATATATATATATACTTCTGTACATTTTACAATTAATATATTTATGTCTGTATTGAATGTATGTATTGAATTTTTGATACTTATCAGAAAAAACAAATTTTTCTAAGAAATAACCGTTGCAATGTTATGTTTAACATCTAAAATTGTTTAACATTTTATTAGAAAAATGTTTTAAGTATAACCTTATCTGCTATTTATAATTAATGGTCCAAATTAAAATTTTATTTCTATACTAGGTCTGCTTAGCAGGTCATCGTCACCTAACATATAAGCTGCTTCTTTGAGTCTTCTTATTCTCCACCGCCCTTCTCTGTCTGTAACTTTTACTTCATCTAATTCCATTATCGACGAAAATATATGAAAGGACCATTCGGAATAATCCAAATAAGACAAATTATCAATACTCACCTCAAAAATCCTTATATATAGGATCATGTAGTAGTTTGCAAGGAAACAGTTTCACAACATTTTTCAGGTAGGGAAATTTGTACTTATAAATGATTAAAGCTCAGTCGAGCGATTAACATAGTGCGCTTCCCTGCTGCTGCATACAATATGGACGTGTTCAACTAACTTCTATCGAAGGAAGATATTTTAAGGAATATCAAATGCACAACCGATCCTTCTTTGTATGTTTACATCGCTCAAGAAAGATATACGGCATAATCACGTTGACACACTGGTTCCCGCTAGATCATCGAAGTTCAGCAACGTTGAGCCATGATAAGTCTTAAATGGATGACAATTTGGGAATTCCAGGTGTTGTATATGTTCTCCGCTTATCTCGGCATTGTTTCCAGGCGTTCTGGATTTCTCCTTACCACTGGACTCAAACAGTGCCGATTCAGGAGAGGTGTGGTTGGGCATTGCGCAACCCTTGCTTCACAATTACACACGCCGCAGTCCTTACAAAGAGTATCCTTTGTCTTTCAAGACTGAATGGGAACATCGATATATATCGATAGGCAGATGTTTGACGACGTTAGTTTTTGAAGTTTGACTCGGGGAGGTTTACTTTTCTTGCTAATACAGCAGCTAGTATTCACAAATTATTCTGTAACTCATACTGACCTAACTCAATGCCGCTTAACATCAGTAATCTAACGAAAATTATATTTATGCCATATTCCCTTAAGATGCGACACTGCAATTGAACTTTCCAAATCCAACAATGTGACCGCCGCAAATATTATTTGAACTTCTGTGACTGTACTTTAAGGAAATTAGCATTTCTGTGACACTTAAAATATCAGTTTGATAAGAAAGTTCTTAAAGTTTTTAATTTTTTAATTAAGATTAACATATTTCGGCTCAAACAAAAATTTATTGATGGAAATAAGCGTCTATCAAGACACTTTTGCAAAAATAGGTGTATTTATGTCAGTAGCGTAAAAAGTTTACGTTCTGGTGGCGATGAAGTCGCTGAAGCATTTCTTACGAAGAAAGTTGTCAAGATGCTTGAAAAAGTAGTAGTCGGTAAGTTGATACGCTAGATGCCTGGAAAATATGGCGAATGAGGCAGAGTTTCGTAGCCCAATTCGTCCAATTTCTGGAGGGTCAGTTAAACAACGCGCGGTCGGGCATTGTCGTAGAGGAGAATTGAGACTTTTCTGTTGACTAATGTTGAGTGTTGTCAAAGTTTCTGATGAATTTCATCCATTTGTTGACAGTTCTTCTCCGTCATAATGGTTTCGTCTGCATTAAAAAAAAACTGTAATGTATGAGACTAGTGGAGGACCATCAAACAGTCAGTATGACCTTCTTTTGGTGCAACTCTGACTTCGGGAAGTGTCGTGGAGCTTCATCAGCGTATAACCACTAAAGCTGAGAGTCACCGGTTTTCGTAAAGAATTCACTTTTCATCGCAAGTCACAACCCGTCGAGAAACAGGTCGTTCTTGTGTAAAAGAAGGGAAGGTGACTCTTCTAAACTGTGTATCTTTTGGTTGTCGTTCAATTCGTGAGGCACCTATTTATCAAGTTTTTGTAAATCGTCGTATACGTTACGTGCAATTAAGAAACAAGTTCTCCAACAGTAGTTCGTGTATTGGCTTCGACTAAGGCTCTTATCAATATCCGATGGCCTATCACTATGATCATCATCTTTAAGACTCTCGTCACCGCTATAAAATGTCTTAACCCACCATTGTGCTGTGTGTCCAGTAGTGGTTCCTGGGCCGAACGTTTCATTGATATTGTGAGCTATTTCAGCAGCTTTAGGCCTAGCTTGAATTGAAATAAGAAAATTGTACGAATTTGCTTTTATTCCATCTGGCATTAAATGTTCTGAAAAGACATTTGTTTTAAAACGATTGTAATTTAAACGATTAGATAGAGTGAAAAACGCTCTTTTTAATGATATGTAGTAAAGGTATTATAAAGAAAACTTATTTGAAAATATATCATTTGATATAAAAATTAAGAATTCCGCAAGAACTTTCTTCTTCAACCTAATAGTATGTCTAGTAAAAGACTGAGACCCGCAACATCATGTCTCAGTTGCAGTCAAGAAGAAAGGATAAGCCAATCAAATTACAAATAGGTTTTTGCACCTTAGATGTGTATGTTGCGTAGTCGGGGGGAGGGTTAATATCGGAGACAACATATATCGGGGACACATATTACAGAAGGATGACATTTATATCGGATGACGTGATACATTCATAACAAGTGAATGAGACATTTATATATCACTGTTACACAGAACGGCGACAACGTCGTTTGTATAACGGCGTAAACGGCAATAACGATGACGATGACAATTCTTATTTGTTCATATTATTATTACGAACTGGGAGAGACATTTATACAGTTCTTCCACAGATATAGAGAAAACACATTAACTTTTCAGTTGTAATGACGACGACGAAGACATGTTTACAAAATATATGATGCTTCTTTATTCTACCAGCTGGTGATGATGGTCAGGGATTGAAGCCTTTACGATTACATTGTCCTATCTTCCTCCTTCTTGCCTCCAAGAGGGCGTTAGCTCCCAGTTTGACCGACTCGACTCTTTCTAAGTCTCTTCTCTGGCTATCTGGCTCTGCCCGTGACTGTCTCTCTGGCTCTGCTTCTGTGTCTTTCTCTAACTTCAAACCCTGTCTCAAGATATTGGTAATTTCCTTTCTTTATGATGTCAAAGCGTGCTTCGCCACATGAAATTCATTCATGTGGATTTCACCTATGTATGTCCAAACACGCTTTTGGCTAACAAAGAAATTCCTAAATGTATTGTTTCATTTATAACCTATTTATTTCATCGTTATTTCTAAACTGCATTGTTCATATCTAACTCTGACATAAATAATATTTAGTTATTTCCAAGGACAATGACAATCGTTCTACATTCCTAGGATTTCAATATGTATTCTTTTTTAACTTTTCTTACTGGGTTCGATTCTAACCTCTTCCAAATATCATTTTCAAACTTGTATAGTTTACTCTTTTACTTACTGGGGTCTCCCCCCTTCTTATGTAACATGTATAGAGAATAGTTTCAGACGTGAAGAAGGGGTTTAGAACGATAGAGATAATCGGTTTACTATACCAAATTAAAAAAAGTATTAAAAATAAAAAAAAATAATTCATATATGTTAATTGTCGCCAACAAATGTCACGCAACACTCCTTGAAATAAATGCATTCTGCAAAACACTAAAGTTTGCTGTAATCGTATTCGAAACACAAATGTTTCATTGATTCGTGTTAATCAAATAGGAAAAATATTTATTATCACTTGTTTCACCTTGTCCACCTTCTACCTAGTGCTTTGGCACATAATTTAGACAAACGGTATTATAACCATTTTAAGTTATTTAATTAAAAGTTTAATGCAATTAGTATAGCATATTATTAAACGGTGACAGTGGCCAAGTGATACAATACGGTACAAACTGAAAATCCGGGTGTGCCAGGTTCGAATCCAATTCGGTCCAGTGAAACATTTTCAATAAGCCCGTACTTTGCCTTGTGTCTAATATTCTAGAGAGAAGGTAAATTAAATAAATTTTACTCTATACGTTTCGCGCATGACACCGCTAATAGTAAATCTATATAGTTTTTATAAAGAACTAACCTACCACGTGAAATATTAAAAAAGGTCCACACACCTTTTGGGGTTTATCGTAAATTGATGTTGTGTAATATAGTACACGACTGTAAATATCAGAAGTAGCATATTCACTATTTTGCATGAGAATTTGTCAATTAGGAAATTGTTTTGAAATTTTATGACGAGTTTGCTCATAGTCGATCAAAAGCAACAATGCGTCGACAGAGATGAGTTTATAACTGTTTCAACGACACAAAAAATGTGTTGTGTCAATATATGACACAAAGATGTACAATTGCACTTCA
Source organism: Euprymna scolopes (assembly GCF_053919585.1). Lineage (NCBI taxonomy): Eukaryota > Metazoa > Mollusca > Cephalopoda > Sepiida > Sepiolidae > Euprymna > Euprymna scolopes. Next base: position 197,593,020 of record NC_136484.1, read on the forward strand.
AAGTCAAACGGCTAAAACTGTACAAAGCGCTCGCAGAGGCAAATATCAGCAGGTATGGTTTTCACCTTAGTATTTTGAGATGTGCAAGTTATTTTGTTCAGTAATTACCTTGAAAAAGTAATAATTATCAATAGCGAATATTATAAAATATTATTGGTGCGTTTGAAGGAGAAATCAACAAAAACAACTGCCACAAATGAAAAAGCAAAAACTGCTGTTTCGTCAAACTAATGTATCGTGTCACGAGTCAATTGCAATGATGATAAAATTACATTAATTACACGTAGGTTTGCTTCAACGCAAACCATATTGTCTAGATATGTCCCGGTCACAACTTACTGTTTGTAGATTAAAAACGATTGCTCTCCATGACAGAGATATAACCCCAATGAAGAAGTTATATGGGAAACTGAGGCCAAGAACAAATTGTAATCGCTTCGGCATCTTTCGACTGCTTACGTAATAATTCGTTTCTGATCTCAAGCGTTGAATCGTTTCTTCTCATCACGGTTGCAGTTCACTTTTCGTTGTTCATTCTTGCGAAACTATTTTTGATTTTTGGATATCTTCTGTTGTTGGCTTCCTTTGGAATTGGAGTGAAAATAAATCTTCTCAGGATTCCTGTATTCTCTATGTCCTTTCAGTGAAGATTTATACTCTCTCTTTCTCTTTCTCTCTCTCTCTCTCTCTCTCTCTCTCTCTCTATATATATATATATATATATATATATATATAATTATCACTATAATTATATTTTGATACCTACATACACTATGTTTCATCCTTTCGGGAATCATCAGTACAGGGGGTTAAGATTACAGCGGTCGGGAGACTCGAATTCGGTCAAGAAGCCATCTCTGACTCTATTAGCAGCAACAAACTAAACAGCCAACGTTAACCGCGAGAAATACAGTTGAAATTAAAATTTATATAAAGCCTAAATGTATAGTTTTGATATTTCCTTATACATCTATCTTGACAGTTTCATTCCAGTTTAATGTATTTTTTATATATATTTTTAGTTGTTTTTACACACCTTATTTTATTTTAACTTTTAACGACCAAGAGAAAATAAGAATCGAATCGCTGCAATTTTCATTTTTCAAAAACAAGCCACAAAAATATTTTCCATTTTGTTCATTCATCATTTTAGATGAGGTTTAATTCGGACAATAGAGCGAACTTTAAAAATGCCCATATTTGGAAAAGTAAAGCTACAAGCGTTTCGGCTCGTCTTTTTAAACATTATTAATTCCTCTGATCGTTCATTCTTGTTGTCTTTTGAAATATGTGTCGTATCAAGTTCAGCAATGCGGGTTAGTTCCTTGTTCTCGCCGTTAATTAAAAGGCCGTTCAATTTTTTTCATTCTTTTGTTGTTTGTCGATGAAAATACAGGCGAATGGTCAGTTGTCAATTCTCGCACCCGAAGCAAAGAAAGGTTGCGTAAAATACACAGATGTCATCCAGCAACAACATTGCCAATAGAGTCACACATAACCACAACAAAATAATAAAATTTTTAAAAAAATAATATAAAAATATGAAAATATAATGTCCGAAAGCAACAAGAAGCGGTGATCATTTTATTTTTCAACTACCCACATTTTAATCCAGTTTTCATCCTCACAGCATAATCATCCAATATATAAATAATACTTTTCTTCTTCTTCTTCTTCTTCTTCTTCTTATTATTATTATTATTATTATTATTATTATTATTATTATTATTATTATTATTTCGGTTCGTGGTTTTATGGAGCCATAGTCACAAACAAACAGGAGAAAAAAAAACAAAGAAAACAAAAGTATGACAAAAATATCCGAGAGCCACAAGAAGCTGTCATCATCATTTTTTTTTTTTGACTACCCACATTTTAAAGCAGTTTCATTCCCACAGCATGATCGTCAAATTCAGAAATCTTCTTCTTCTTCTTCTTCTTCTTCCTCTTCTTCTTCTCATTATTTATTATTATTGGCTCACGTGGAGCTTTCACACAAGTCAACAAACGATCTGATTGGAAACCTGTGGTATTCTCTGGAAGCTGAGTGACAACAAGTCTCCCTAGACGTCCAGCTCTTTCCACCTCCTTCGATAGCATTTGCAAATGAATTTGCATCATCGCAACAGCTGCTTACCATTGATTTCTCGCTCGTAGTGGCCATTGGTTTATACTAGAATTTGAGTGGCACTCAGCCTCCCCAAGGTCCCAGTTCTCTTTGCGCTTGTCCAGCCGAGGTCTGGTTGGCGCTCTCTCCCCGGTCTTTCAGTCCTTATTAACCCTTCTCGGTCCTTTGGTATCGGTGATGAAACAATGGGGGGATGCATGATGATGGGGGGGGGGAGTAGAACTTGTAAATATGCAGTTTCGGTGATCTTAATTACCTGTACCGCTTATTCGTTATATTGTCTTGTATTATTCTCCGCATTCAAGGGTTTTCCTTAATATTTCAGTCGTTTTCATTATCGTTAGTCGTTGTACTTTTGCAGTTGATTCCAATTTCTGACATTCTTTTTCCGAAGTTTTTCGGAATTGTTCCTAGTGATCCTACTATTATCGGTACTATTTGGACTTTCCTCATCATCCAAATCCCTTTTAACTCTCTGGCTAGCTCTGTGTATTTGCTTCGTTTCTCCTTTTATTTCATACTCACCCTGTGATCAGCTGGGACTGCAAAGTCTACGATTTGACAGGATTTTCTTTCTTGTTAATTATTACGATATCTGGTCTTCTTGCTTTGATGGGTTTCTCCGTCTGTGTGTTCATGTTCCATAGGATTTTGTGGTTCTCGTTTTGGAGTGCTGTTGCAGGTTTATGCTTGTACCATTTGTCTGTACGCTCAAAATGCAGTCGTTTACACAATTCCCAGTGTACCACCCTCCCCACTTGGTCATATCTGTTTTTGTATTCCTTTTGGGCAAGTTTGCTGCATTCGCTTACTATATGGTTTATCGTTTCATCTCTTTGTCTACAGAGTCTGCATTTGCTGTTTTCTTGTGTTTTATCGATCTTTGCTTTGATATGGTTGGTTCTTATCGAGTTATCTTGTGCTGCAGTTATTAGAGATTAAGTTTCTCGGTTTATATGTCCTTTTCGCATCCATGTCCAGGTGTGTTCCTTATTCTCATCTTTTGTCATTCTTATGAATCTTCCGTGGAATTGTTTCTCTTCTCATTTCTCTTTTCTCGTTTTGTCATTTGTCTCTCTGTTTTCTGTTTTTTTTCAGTGTCTCTCGCTGCCATAATTATCCTTTCAGTGTTTTGCATTATGTATTTTTCTAGTTCTTTTTTGTGTCCTTCACACAGTCTTCTATAGATATCAGTCCCCTCCCGCCGTCTTTCCTTTTCACGTAGAGTCTGTCAATATCGTCCTTTGGGTGTAGTGCATTATGCATGGTCATGAGTTTCCTGGTTTTCTGATCGAGTTGTCTCAGTTCTTCTTTTGTCCACCCTATAAACTGTCCAGAGTATCTTACTAGTGATACTGCCGATGTATTAATACCTTTTATTAGGTTTCTACTATATAATTTAGTTTCCATGAGTTTTCTTGTTCTCCTGAGGTATTCCTTTCCAACTTTCTCTTTCATTTCTGTTGCTCTAATGATGTCCGCTTCCAGAATTCCCAAGTATTTATAGTTGTCTTGTTTCCCTAGTGCCCTCATTTCTGTTTGGTTGGGTAGTTTCATGCCTTCTGTCGTTTCCAGTTTTCTCTTTCTTATAACTAGTTGTGCGCACTTTTCCATTCCAAATTCCATTTGGATATCTTGGCTGAGGATTCTGGTAGTGTTAATTAGTGTCTCTAGCTCCTTTTCGGTCCTTGCAAAAAGTTTCGGATCGTCCATGTACATCAGGTGGTTCATTTTTCCTCTGTATTGGAGAACTTGTATCCGGCTTGGCACTTTCTCAGAATACTGTTCAAGGGCATCATGGCTATGGTAAACAATAGTGGTGATAGCGATTCTCCTTGGAAGATGCCTCTTTGTATGTTAGTTTCTGTTATGTGTTGTCCATCAGCTGTCAATTCCAGTCTCCATGTTTTCAGTGCATTTTCTATTACGTTGGTGATCCTGCTTGGCAGTTTATACATTTTTAGGCATTCTATTATCCATGCTTGGGGGATCCTGTCGTACGCTTTTTCATAGTCGATCCATGCCATGGCTAAATTCTTTCTCCTTCTTTTTATCTCCTTTATGATCTTCTGATCTATATATAGCAGATCATGGTTCCTCTTTTTCCTTTTTGGCCTCCTTTCTGTTCCTCGGGGATGAGTCCACGATTATTCAGGGAGTGGTAGATTTTTTCTCTCAGTTGTGCTGTCAGTATCTTCCACATAGTGGGTAAGCACGTGATGTGCCTATAGTTGCTAGGGACGGTTCCTTTCTCCGTGTCCTTCTGTAGCAATGTGGTTCTACCTTTTGTCATCCAGTCTGGTACGTTTGCTTCCTGTGTACATCTTCTCAGGTTTTGGGCTAGCCTTTTGTGTAAGGTTGTGAAATTTTCGAACCAGTATGCATGTATTCCGTCGTGCCCTGGTGCTCTCAAGTTTGCCATTTTTCCTTTGGTTTTCTTTGTGGGTTCCTTTCAGTTATCATTCACTATTCCTTCTTCTATTTGTTGTAACTCTTCTTTCATATCATTCCGCCATTCGGCATTTCTATTGTGATCTCGTCGCTCTTCCCATATTTTACTCCAGTAGAGTTTTGTTTCTGTCGAATTTGGTTGTTCTGTTTTTGTTTCTTCTCCGTTCACATTTTGGTAGAATTGGTTTTCATTAGTTTCAAATGTTCTCTTTTGTTTACATTGTTCAGATTTATATCTATATAGTCTCAATCTCGCTTCTTTAGCTTTTATGTTTTGATTCAGTTCTTCATGTTTCTTTTTTAGTCTCTCCCTGCCAGTTACATTTCCAACATTCTGTTTTCTCCACATTGCTTTCTTCCTGTTGATCATTTTGATTTCTTTTTTTTTCCTTTTTATGTATGTTTGGTTTCTTCTTCATGTTTTTATGTATGTATTTGAGTTTAAAGTCTAATTTCCCATCCAGGTTTTGTCGGTCCGCTTGTCCCGGATTGTTTTTCTGATTTGAGATTCATACTTACCATTTTGGTGCCTGCGTAAATTAGGTTTAAGTCTGTGATTGTATTTGCTGGGATGTGTGGGAGGAGCTTGTTAACCTTCTCTATTACTGTGTTTAATTTCTTCTGCTCTTGGTTCCTTAACGATGGGAGCTTTGTTTTTTCCTAGCTCATGAGCTGTATTATTTTATTTATTTCGTTTGCCTCATTTTCTGTTAGTTCTGTTTCATTGTTCTCGGTTTACACCTTTGTAGAATTCGCTCTTCATAAGTCCTCGGCCTTTGGTGTTTTTACTTGTGACGGCTTCAATTTGTGGGGTTTCTTTACGTTCAGTTCCGTTAGGGGATGCTTCTTGTTCAGTTTCATTATTTATTTTTCGCTGAAATTCTGTTAGTTCTAGTTCAGAGAGCCAACTTTTCTTGAGTATCAATCTGGCTTGGTCCACGATTCTTTGTTCTGTCGCAGGGTAGTCACCGGACAGGTCCCATAGTTCTTTCATTCGTTTCCGATAACCTCCATATCTATATTTAGGATGACTTCTATAATAGCATTCCATTACTAGTCTATTCTCTTTTGGTGTCCACTTCTTTCTTCGGTTTTTTTCTATTTTGATGGTTATCATGGATGTGCTGTGTTTTTTCGGTATCGTTTTGTTCCCTGAAATTAGGTTATACTTACCTGTTTACCGTCCATGTTATTTGAGTTTCTGAAATTAGAAAGTTGGCCAACATTCTCAGGATGACGACCGGGTCCCCTATGCTGACTATCGAAGAAGCACCTGCCGATCATGACACCCAGATCTTTCTTCTGAGTCCCATGGTTTGGATTATTTGTAATTGACATTTTCCATATTTTTTATTTTTATTACATTTTCACCCCAAACAAGGCACATTGCCACTTTGGTGTAGGGGGCTACTATCAGGGGTAGCAACTGCTGGGGTACTATGTTGGGATTTGGGCAGCAAGATGTCGGTTCACGTTACACTTGAACTTCTGCATGTCAGTACAGTTAGGGAAGCAGGGACCTGGAATGGAATTCCAGAGTCTAGCGGTTCTGGGGAAGAAACTACTGGAGTAGAAAGATCTTTTACATCTAGGGATCTCTAATGTGTGGGGGTGGGATTTAGCTGCCTGTTGGGTTTGTCGAGGTTGTCTACGTCGTGGGGGCACAAGTGTCTGCTGTTCGTCAGATCATTCACCATTAAAATACTTGTAGAACAGGCAGAGGGATGCAACATTTCGTCGATGGAACAGAGGCTGAAGCTTAGATGCCAGTTCAGGGCCTATCAGATTGGCGACTCTCTTTTGAACCTTGTCTAGGAGCGAGAGACTAGCAGCAGATGCACCAGCCCAAATGTGACAGCAATACTCCGTACATGGGCGAATGGTGGTCTTATAGAGGTACAGGATACTTTCAGGTGTCAGTAGTTTTCTAGCATGGTAGAGAGAGCCTACCTTTTTCGCAGCGACCCTGGCAATGTTTTCAATATAATTGTTCCAACTCATGTTTCCTGTGAACGTTAGGCTAAGCACTTTGAAAGATGTACTCTCAGACAGGGAGTCCCTGGCCATTGCTATTAGTGGCAGAGAAGGTTTCTTGTAATTATTGAAGGAAATCAGTTTAGTCTTTGGTGTTTGGGGAAACACCGAGCCCAGAATTGTTTTACCTGTCGTTCTGACGCAGGGATAGTGTAAGCTCCCACTTATACAGGAGGTATACTGCACTATCACACATACATAAAAGACATGGACAGAGACAAAAAAAAATAACTAATTATTCTACTTAGTAAAAGTCGGTAGTAATGCTCTGAAAGAAGCCATTTGAAGATAGGTCTACCTTACACCAATCTGCTTAGCCGCTAGAAATGTCGGATGGAAAAGGGGGCGGTAGGCAATTTCCCCGGCAGCTCTAGTAGTGTTTACTTTCCTCGTTCTAAGGCGAGGTAAAATTCTACGTTAATGTCACAAACAGGGCTGCTTTCTGTTGTAAATTTGAGGTAACATTTAACTAAATAATTCGCCAGTCGCCCGTTTGGCTTTTTTTTTCATTCATTTTAGAGGATTATCGTTAGAAACATTTGAATTAACAGAATTTTACGTTTATATAGCAAGAAAGACTGCTTTGTGAAATAAATTCGAAGTAACATTTAGCTTCTTTTTTTTTTTTTTTTTAAGAATTGAACTCACATTTCGTAGTTTTCTTTTAAAGAGTTTGTCCGCCCCGCATGTGTTAAGTTTTCTTTACTAGGGTTCTTGTATTAAATTAAATGTCAGGTCGTTGTTGGTCGGTTAGAGTGTACGGGTAAGGGGAGAGGGGGGAGCCACAGCCCTTCTTAGTACAAACATACACGCACGTGTATATGTACACATATACATATATGCACATACACATACACATGTACGCAAAAATTCTGTCCGTCTTTGCCAGCAAAGGAAAAAATTATTATTATTATTATTATTATTATTATTATTATTATTATTATTATTATTATTATTATTATTTCGATTCGTGGTTTTATGGAGCCATAGTCACAAACAAGCAGGAAAAAAAACAAAGAAAACAAAAGTATGGCAAAAATATCCGAGAGCAACAATCATTTTTTTTTGACTACCCACATTTTAAAGCAGTTTCCCTCACACAGCATGATCATAAAATTCATAAATCTTCTTCTTCTTCTTCTTCTTCTTCTTCTCATTATTTATTATTATTATTATTAATATTATTATTATTCGTGTGATTATATATATATATATCTATATGATTTTCCGTTTGAATTTATTTAATCAAATAATTTCTATTTTCTTTCTATTTTATTTCTTTTTACTTTTCTTATTCCCTCTCCCTCTTCCATCTCTCTTTCTATTCTTTCTTTCGCTTTTTTCAGAAGTTCATTTCGTCTTTTTCATCTTCTTCTTGTTCTTCTTGTTCTTGTTTTTGTTCTTGTTGTTGTTGTTCTTCTTCTTATTATTATTATTAGTAGTAGTAGTTGTTGTTGTTGTTGTTGTTGTTGTTGTTGTTGTTGTTGACGACGACGACGACGACGACGACGACGACTATAAGTTTTTTATGCACATCATTATTATTGAGTGCCAGGAGCCATTGGTGTTTTTGATGGAGCAATAAAAAATTTACTCAGCTTTCCCGCACTGTCCACCTCTTTCGATGTAGTCCCAAATCATCTTGTGTTATCACAGCAGTTGTTTGTCATTAAGTTATCGCTTACAACAAACATTGGTTTTCTCTAGAATTTTAGTCTCAATAAGACTCCACAAAATCTCAATATTTTCTTTACAGTGGAAATCTGCTAGGTGCTCTTCCTCGTCGGTCTTTTATCTATTATGATTCATGACGACGATTCTGTGTCGTATGAGCTGTTTGGGGGATTTATCCTGGGATTTATGGCAGTTTCAGTTCTATTCGGTTAATGAGACTTTTCCCTCTTTTCTTTTATTCTATTTACACTTACGCACTACTTGCTAGCGTTCGTAGTTTATATAGGTTGGTTTCCGCATTTGAGGATTTTCCTTGTTTTTACACTAGAAGCAGGAATCTCTCCCATATAAAAACCGGTGGTGCTCCCTGGAGTTTGAGTGACAACGAGTCTTCCAGTACTCTCTGTTTCTTTCAGTTTTCGTTTCAAATTATCGTGCAATAATAACAACCATTGGTTTTCCCTGGAATTTGAGTGACAGCAGTCCTTCTCTAGTTTTCAGTACTACCCGTTCCCTTTTAGTACACTTATGGTATGTGCTTTCTTTGCGACCTGCCAGAAACATCTATATTCTGTGGTAGCAGCCCATATTATTGTATAACACAAGGAAAACCGTTATTTTAATTTAAAAAAAAAATTAAATTAAATCTACAGGTCAGAAGTAACCGCAGTAAAATGAAAGTCGCGTCCAATACATCCCTAATTACGGCGCATCAACCAGAATATTTTTTATATCATAGGTACAAAAGTGGACAGCGTCTAGATCATTTCTGAAATGGACTTTTTGCTATTTACTGCGGTATATTACTAGTTCTGTACAGTACTGTGGGTGGGAGCAATACTTCTAGGGTTGCTTTCTGTCTTTCAGAAAGGTTTAGTTTATTGCTAACTGTCTTAGGTGCTTCTACCGGGGAATACCAACGGGGTTGCCAAGACATTTTTGTTGACACAAGTGCTAATCGAGGTGCTAGCTCTTCAATCTCACTTTTCAACCATTGTCTCACATCTTCCTGCTGTGTCTGGAGGGAAGAGATTAATAAGCAGCTATGTAACTGTCTCTCTTCATCTCTATCTTTTTGCACACACACACACACACATACACACATATTATTATTATTATTATTATTATTATTATTATTAATAATAATAATAATAATAATAATAATAATAATAATAATAATAATAATAATGTGGTTAAGAAAAAGGGTAACAAGTTTGTGTACATCTTTGCTTTGTTTCGCGATTCACCTCTATCTGATTACTGTCTTGCTTACCCAATGATACTCTTTCTTTTGTGTCTTCATGAAACTATTTAACAATTTCATCAACGTTATATGGGCATACAAATGTCTTAAGGACTTTCCACAACATGTTTCTCTCAATAGTGTAAAAAGTTTTAGGAAGTTAATGAAGATTACATAAATATTTTGGTGCTTTCAATCGCCTTTTCTAAGATTTGTGTGAGGCTAAAGATTATGTAAATTGTTGACCTCTCCTACCTGAAGCCACATTGTGATACAGTGAGCACCTTTTCTGCCAGGTTTGAGAGTCTTTGTCGAACTACGTTTGTTATGATTTTGCCTACTACTGATAAAAGAGATATACCGCTACAGTTACTGTTGTCTCTGTGATCACTCTTGTTCTTATATATGGGTATTATCACGACATCTTTGAAGGGCTGCGGCAGAGCTCTGCATCTCCAACATTTTGTTATTAGTTCATGCAGTTTGTGCTCTAACATTTCCTATCCATGCTTATAGATTTCAGCAGGGATATTAGCGACCCCTGACGACATATTCATTTTTGTTTTAATTGCATCTAATAATTCTTACATCGTTGGTTAATTGTTCATTTCCATTTAGGATGGTAGGGTTGTGGTGTGGTCTAGTGTCTCATACTCTGTAAATGATTCCATATTTAATAGCCCGTCAAAATATTCTTTCCATCTGTGGACTAGTTGGTTCAGTTAGTGTATTGAATCCATCTGATGACACTAATATATTGCTCAGTTGAGCTCTGGGTCCATACACTTCCTTCAAGAATTCGCAGTTTTCATCTACTAACTTTTGTATCACATTTGCCTTATGGAGCCACTAATTGTTCTCCATCTTCTTGGAGTTTCTTTGGAGTTTTGACTTCGCTTTCTTTAATTTTTCAAGGTCTGCTGAACTTTGGTTGTTGAGTTTTAATTTGAGTGCCTAGTTATGTTCTGAAATTCCTCGATCATTCTCGTTGAACCAGTCAGCATTTCGTCTCTTCGAATAATCAAGTACTTCTGCAACCGCTTCAAAGGTTGCTTTGCTTGTTTTATTCCACATTTGCTCAGGGGGTCTTCTTCTAATTTCTGGTAACTTAGTGCTTTAATACTTACTTTACTCTTTTCTTAACCACAGTACTAATAAAGCTCTATTAAAACGCGGACGAAGGCGTCTTTATTCGCTCAAGATTTGATGGAAAATTGTTCAACTAGGCACGACTGAGAGCAAAGACACTGACTCAAAACGAGCTGATAACAGAACTGCTATTTGTAGATGACACAGCCTTAGTGGCACAAAGTGAGAACGAAATCCAAATAATGGAAATAGTAGTAGTCACACAGGCCATCATGAAAGATTTCTTTTTGAGAATTTGGGTGGCAAAAAGCCTCCCAGAGGTTCCAGTCCTCTCTGCACTCATCCAGCAGATGTTTGGCTAGTGCTTTCTCCCCTTGGTCTTTCCATCCTACTTGACCCTTCTTCATTATTTGGTATTTTCATTATTCTTATACGTTTATCTTCTCAGACATCCACCTGATTCAAATCTCTCCTATTCTTTTTCAGAATTTTTTCGGTATTGTTCATAGTGCTCCTAATATTAGTGGTGTTATCTGTACTTTTTTCATTTTCCACATCCCATAGAGATCCCTGGCCACTTCCGTGTATTTGCTTCGCTTCTCTGTCTCCTTGCTCTTCATTGTGGTCAGCTGGATAGGTAAAATCTACAATTTGACAGGACTTTTCATTCTTCTTCTTCTTCTTCTTCTTCTTCTTCTTCTTATTATTATTATTATTATTATTATTATTTATATGCTAGGAGTGTAAAGGTGAGCCTTTGTCAGTAATTTATCACAATAGTCGTTTATAATTGACTTCCTGTTGGTCTTTCTAAAATTTGAATGATAACAAACTTTCAAATATTTTAGTATATTCCACGTCCTTCTAATGGAGCTCTGAATGATTTACACTCTCATTGGTCTTTCAATCTTTTTTGTCTCTTCATAGACATTTTGTATAATACCAATCGAGGTTAGTTCCACAACCTGCGAGTATGTTAATTTTGGACACGGGAAATGTCGTTGGTTTTGTCGGTTGGTTTCCATATTCGAGGACTTTTCTTGGAATTCTGATTGTTTTAATCATTGCAGTTTCCTTAGATTGAAATTTCTCCGTCTTTTCTTTTTTTTTTTTTTTTTTTTTTTTTTTTTTACACAGTGATCACCACTTATCAAGGCCCGGAAGCCACTCAGGGATAAGGGTTATTGCAAGTACATCACGTTAGTGAGGAGATTTTATGAAGTGTTTAATAAGGGGGGCGGTTCATTAGGAATTTGTTAACATTAGACTTGAAGACATCCAAGTTGTAGTCCGGAGGGAAGCAGGCAGACGGAACAGAGTTCCACAGGCGTGCAGTTCTAAGAAAGAAGCTTTGCTCATGAAATCCGCGTTTTGATTTAGGCACAGATATAGAGTGGGGGAAATTTTTCACAGTGGATTCAGCTAGACGGGTGTTTTTCGTGAAAGTTTGGCGAGGGGGGACCAGGGATTGGAGTTCAGACGAGCACCTGCCATGAAAATAACGATAAAACAAGGATAGGCTCGCAACGTCTCTTCTGTGGGAGAGGGGTTTCTTCGTGTTTTTCGGCAATGTTCTTAGTGCTCTCGCAATTATTGATATTACAATGCTTTTCTTGACTATATCACTCTTTGCTTAGATGAGTTGTTTGCTTGTATCACATGAATTTCATGTTTTTTTTAACCTGAGGTTCATCTCTCTTGTGTCTGTACATTTGTCTGCAGGTTCATTTGAGCAGACTTTCGTACAGTTCTCAGTAAACTGCCTTTCCCATTCAAGCTAGTCAAATTCGCATATTAGGTAATTTGAACTTTTGTTTCTTTGTCCATAGAGTCTAAATTCATTACTTTTCTAGGTTTTGTTTATTTTTAGCTTTGATATAATTTCTTTTGATCGTCTTCTGTGTGCATCAGTCAGTGCTGACCCCATTCTTGTGTCCACGTGTCTTCTTCGTAGTCATGTACAGGTGTTTTGCTTCTTTCTTCTCTGATCAGTCTGAGAAAGAGTTCATGTAACTGCTTTCTTCCAATTATTTTCTTGCCTTTATTAGTTTCACTGAAGTTTTTAATGTGCATCTTATAGCAGTGATCAGCTTTTCACTGTCGTCGCTTAAATATTTTTAAACATACCTTTGTACCATTTAAACAGTCTTCTATACTGGCTAGTCCTTTCCCACATTCTCGACCTTTTGCTTAGAACCAATCAGTATCTCACTTCAGATATAATGCATTGTCTATGGTCATTAATTTCTTAGTCCTCTTATCTAGTTGTACGAGTTATTTTTTAGTTCAGTCTATACAGGTCTCAAAATTTATTATTTGAGGAATATCCAGGTATTTATTCCCTTATCGGTTTTTTCTGCTATATAATTTTATTTCTAGGATTTTCTTTTACTTTTCCGGTATTATTTTCCAATCTAAATATTTCCTGCATTTTTCAATATTTACTTTTGTTATTTCTGGTAATCTGATAGCATCGATTCCAGAACTCAAATATACAGGGTGTTTCAAAAGTCTTGGGAACATTACAACATATTCAAAATCGTTATGTTCCCAAGACTTTTGAAACACCCTGTATTTTGTGTAAACATATTGATGCACCTTGAAAACCTTAATATGTTTGCGAAGTGCCCTCATTTCCGCCAGAAAGTTTTAATTCTGTGCTTTACAGTGTCTTCGATTTGCCCCTTTTTATCTTTAGTAGTGCACAATTTTTATTCTGAATTCCATTCGAATATCTTAGTTAACGATTCTATTTATATTTATCAGACTTCATAGTTCCTACCTTTGACATTTTTTTGCGAACACATACGTGAAGTGATTGGTACATTATTATATAGTGAATCATCTTACATACGAGGGGCGTGCAATAAGTAATGCCTCTAACCCACTTCCCATAGCAGTAGAGAAACAAAACTTGGCACAGTTATTAGTCTTTCTCTACATAGGAACCACCCAGAGTTATGCATTTCTCCCATCGTTTGATGCAGCTCTGGAGACCGTTTTTGTAGAACACCCCAGGTTGGTCCTCCAACTACGACGTGTCTTCAGAAATTAAGGCTGCATCATCTGGGAAACGTTTTCCTTTCAAAAACAACTTCATGGCTGGGAAAAGGTGAAAGTCAAAGGGTGCAAGGTCAGGAGAGTGGGGAGGATGGGGAAGGATTTTATAACCACACGCCCGTGCTTTTGATCTGACGATATGCGAGTTGTGGACCGGAGCGTTGTCCTGCAGGAGTAGGATACCTTTGCTGATCTTACCCCGCCACTTGATATTGATAGCTTCCCTTACTTTCCTCAAAAGTGAAGCATAATAGACTCTTGTAATTGTAGTACCCTTTGCCAGGAAATCTGTCACCACTACTCTGTCCTGATCCCAGAAGACTGTGAGCATGACCTTGCCAGCGGAGGGATGCACCCTTGCCTTCTTTGGAGGTGGTGAGTCCAAGTGCTTCCACTGCATTCACTGGGCTTTGGTTTCTGGATCATAGTGATGGACCCAGGTTTCATCCTGTGTAATCAGTCTTTTGATAAACTTTGACTCATCTTCTTGGCACATCTACACGTTTATCCTCGAGCACTCGACGCGTTCTTGCTTCTGGAATGGTGTGAGCAACCTGGGAATCGATCTGGCCGACACCTTATACATATGCAAATGGTCATGAATGATAGTTTCCACAGACCCTGTAATAATCTTGACATCTTGGGCTATTTGGCGAATAGTAATGCGCCGATCTTCCAAAATGGCAGCCTCAACTTGACGGACAGATGCTTCATTAATGACAGAAGGGGGCGACCAGGTCTGGGAGCTATTTCCACTGACTTCCGGCCATGTTTGAATTTACGACGCCAGCGTTTTACAAGGTCATATGATGGGGCATTATCACCATAAGTTTATTTGATTTCATCAAAAGTCTCCTGTGGTGTGCGTCCTTTCAAATACAAAAACCGGATCACTGCTCGACATTCAACAGGCTCCATTTCACACCTGACTCAGTTCACACACCTGTAAAACAGAAATCACAATTAGTTCAGAGCTGTCGTTTGCCACATAACCCGTAGAGATATAAATCATGGCACATGCAAAATTTCAGCTCGATCAGACAACTGGAAGTGGGTCAAGGGCCTTACTTATTGGACGCCCCTCGTATTTATATACTCGTGTGCATACATTTGTGGCTCTGAAATGTACATAGCTGGTTGTGTCGTCCGGTATCGTTGTGATACATTTGAGTGTATAGCCGCACTGATGAGCTGTGAAACAGCGAAACAGTACTGTATATGGATGACTATATATATATATATATATATATATATATATATATATAGTCTTTGAAGTTTTTTAACATTTGAAACTACACAAAAAATTACTTTTTATCATTCGTTAAAAAAAAAAAAACACTTAGTCAGTAAGTCATTTAATCACCTGCAATCACTGCATCAACTCTCTCGAATTTACTATAATACCAATTTTTTTTATTTTTCAAGGGATCATCAGTTGTTTACCATGAAACACTGTTTCGGGGATTTAATATATATATATACGCCAACTGAAATAAAACTGACATGTTGCATAGCAGGGTGTGTGTACATATAATATATACATGTATCTTGATTTATGTACAATGTTCAGCATCTGTGCGTTTCTATTCACAATCTTTTATTATATAAATAATATTTTATTTTGTTGAACACCATAGTCGAGAAAGTTCGTTTAACATGAATAAACATCTTTTTTATGGGGCATATCAGACAAAAGGGAAACAACAAATTCTACTGGTTGGTTTTAACTAAAGAATCTGTAAGATAAAACACTTTCCCTTCGAACTAAAACGCCATACTTTTATATTTTTATATTACACCAGTGTTGTAAGCATTTTCGGTAGTTCTTACAATTTCCACCAGTTAGCCCACCAAACACTGCCGTGGACCATAAGAGATTAAACTCCAATCAATCTCCTGACACCCGTCCGCTCTATAACTTTTAACTCTCTAACTCCTTGCCTTCATAATGAATATAAAATTTCGTTTTCCCTGTTCGTTTCCTTACATCACCAATCAGGTCAACCTTACGCCAAAGTAATCCTTGTTGTTGCTAGGTATCTTAGCTTTTGTTATGTAACTAAAATTCCAAAATATCTTATTACATAAATTTTAACTAACTTCATTTAATTCTCTAATCTTTTATTATATAAATAACATTTTATTTTTTGCTAACCTGTTTATTTTCCCATTTCAATACATTGTAACACATCACAGTGCTACCGCTTGCCTTCTCCTTCATTGGATCCTCTGGCGCTATCCGGGAATCTAATATTCAACACTGCTGCACCGAGGTGTATGGGGGAGCTTCACTCCACTCCCTGCATTACTCCACTTTCATCTTAACCCTCCTATTGCTTAAGTATTAGCAAAGTGGAAATCAAGTATAATTTTTAAATTGTTGGTATGACTGACCCACTAGCGAACACTCACCATTATGCTAAATGGGCCGACTTGATATTCAAGTAGCATCCTATCTTTATGGTCATATTAAAAAATGAATTAAAAATCACAATTATAAAAGAAATAAACTTTTATCTTAATATAAATGAGAAAGATTTTGTTTAGTGTTTACAAAATGTTGTGAATAAAACATTTTTAAATGTTTCTCATATCAGGTAGGTAGTAAATTATGAAAATATATATTGATATATATTCAGATGCATAGATGCTTCGGCATTTCATCCATGTAAAAATCGTCAGATTAAAATAGATTTTAGAATGATGATCACATATAAGGGGATAAAACACAGACAACTATGTACAGCTTTATAGCCATATGTATTTTCATAACACATTATATATATATATATATATATATATGTGTGTGTGTGTATGTGTGTGTGTGCGTGTGTATGTGTGTGTGTTTGTCTGTCGATTTACACGTGTTTATGAAAATAAAAAAGCTATTTATAAAAACAAAAAACAATAATGACAGTCCGTTTTCTTTGCAAGCTTTTAATGAGAATGTTTGCACGTTTAATTATATATATGTGTGTGTGTGTGTGTGTGTGTGTGTGTGTGTGTGTGTGTGTGTGTGTGTGTTTGTTATTTATTTGTTTTTGTACACGATACTTTTTGAATTAATTCAATTATTTATACGTAGGTACATTTTTATCTAAATGCGAGTTGGGAATAATTTTCCCTTTTACCAATTTGGTACCCTCAAATGGGGAGCGAAATATATATTGTTTAAAATATAATTATCCACTGACACGTGTTTCGTTTACGGCACATCAGAGTGGCTTAAGCTTTCTCTTTTTCCCTTTCTCCCCCCCTCTCTCTCTCTCTCCCGCTCTTTCTCTCTCTCTCTCTCTCTCTCTCTCTCTCTCTCTCTCTCTCTCTCTCTCTCTGTTAAATAACAACAATGATCATCTGTGAAATCTAAGCCGACCATTTTATTTTATTACCAAATGTTTGTTTTTGTATTATTTTCAACGAGATCAGAAAAGAAAAAAAAATACAATTTCAATTCTACAAATTTTATTTCCTTACTTTTAATAGTTAACCCATTCAAAAGAATAATGATGCATTTCTAACCTGAAGATTAAATTTATATTCAAAATGAACAATAATATGGAATGTCGATTCTATGTATTCTTGCCGTAAATGCGTGTCTGTTTCGGAACTTAAAATTAGAAAATGTTAGACCTGGTTCAAGGGAAGTAACTTTTGCAAATAAATTTTATCTGAAATTTTGTCATTCAAACACCAGCAATAATGTAATAAAAAGAACCCAACGAATCAGTTTCTTTAGAAACCTTGACAAAAATAAAATATTGTTTAGAAAGTTGTCCATCGCTTCAAATAGTTTTTTCAATCATCCCGAATTATGATTTAATAATATTTACAAGTAAAAAATACTGACAATATAAGATTATTTTTAAATACAACAATTAGTGTTGGTAGTCTGGCAGTATATTTAACGGCCGATAAATAGAAAGAAAAAGGACGAAATATAAAACAATTACATTTTACAAAACACACTTAATTTTTCTATCGACTTGCTTAGCGTTCTGACACTCATTCGAGCTGTTTTATGTCTCAAAACTAGAATACGTTCAAAGCTCTGTCAACACACGACAAACAAAATTGCTTTCAGTTAATCAATTTCATTTAATAAATATTTTCTTGCTTCAATAACTAAACTTAACCGTAACACATTCGGAAATATTAAATCATACAATCAATTACCAAACTTTAAAATTATATAGGTCGGTAGAAAATTACAAATTAATCCGTTTAGTGAAAATTATTTCTTATATATATATATATATATATATATATATATATATATATATATATATATATATATATATATATATATATATATATATATATATTCGATTTCTCAGTTGCTAACTATATTGCCAAATTACTAATGTGTTTATCGTTCAAATTTCTTTATGGTGCATTTTAATTGAATTAATTTCCGAAACTCCCCGAAGCAGAATATTGCATTGACGTTGAAAATTATTTTTAAAAATTGAAGATTGCATTCGTTTTGGGTAAACTTTCAAATATTGATGTCGTTGTGGCCTTCCGCGTTTGTAATCCTGGTTCGTATGACTAGTATTGAACTCCGATCATTGGCGCTGGAGAAAAAAATTCCGGTCATAATGGCTACGTTGTTAAACAAGGCAAAACATAATCACTACTTTCTCTCAGTTTTGAAATTTCTATAGAACTACTGAATATTTTATTTCAAATTATTTTTAAAAATTTCAGTCTTTGTACTTTTTTACTTTATTTTTTAAAAAAATTATGCTTTATATTCTCCTCAAACAAGGTATATCGACTTTGAGATATAAAGTACAATAAAAAAAATACCTACAAGACAGAAGAGAGTTGTGCAGCAAGATATTTGTTCACATTACATTTAAACTGTTACAGTAAGGGAAACATATATATATATATATATATATATATATATATATATATATATATATATATATATATATATATATATATATATACTAGCAGTTCAGCCCGACTTTGTCCAGGTCCTATGTACTGTTCATAACTTGTCCTACGTTTGAATACCCTTTATGTAAAATTTCAAATGTTTAGACCAGAAATTGGCTGAGTAATTTGATAGAGATAGCAGAAGTAATTTTTTAAAACTTTGACCGCAATTTTGACCCCTTACATTTATTCTTTTGGTTTCAAATCAAAATACAAAGTTTTACCCATGTCCAAGTTACCTACATCTGAAAGGTCAAGTGTTTAGACCCAACATTGGCGGAGGAGTTTGGTAGAATCTGCAAAAGTCGACTCTTTCAACTTTGACTTTTTGGAAGCGAAATTTTCGCTCCCAAACTGATTAAAATGCTTGCTGCATGTCTGAATACCCGTTATGTAAAATTTCAAATGTTTGGACTCAAAATTAGTTGAGCAGTTTGCTAGAGACCGCAAAGGTCAAATCTTTTGAACATTGACCCATTGACAGTTCAGATTTTCGGTTAAATAGCTTGCCTTATGTATGAATACACTTTATATAAAATTTCAAATGTTTACACCAGAAATTGGCTTAGTAATTTGGTAGAAACCGCAGAGGCCAATTTTTTTTTACAAATTTTGACCCCAATCTTAATGCCTTAACATTCATTGTTTTGGTCCCAAATCAAATTTAAAAAGTTTGACCCATGTCCAAGTAACCTACATTTTAAATTTCAAGTGTTTAGACCCAAAATTGACGGAGGAGTTTGGTAGAGTTCTCAAAGATCAAATCGTTGAACTTCGATCCCTTGACAGCCAAATTTCTGGCCGAAAACCGATTAAAAAGATTTTCCCAAATCTCAATACCCTTTATTTTAAATCTCGAAAATTGACAGACTACTTTGGTAGGGAAATGTACACACATAGACAGACACACACAGAGACAATTTCACACACACACACACACACACACACACACACACACACACACACACACACACACACATATATATATATATATATATATATATATATATATATATATATATATATATATGTAAACGACATGCTTTCTGTTTTCTGGATTTTTCGTAGTGTCACCCTGATAGAATACCCTCTCAAGCGTCTTCTGGGACTCGCGTTCTGAAAGTAATCAAAGAAATAAGGCGAAAAATTCTCACAAATGGAATCATCTTCAACAAACAAAAACAAAACAAAAAAACGCGGGGTATATGAAACGTTTCAAGCATCGTGTATAAGAAGCGCTGATTAATGGTCTACCCTATGATTTGCAAATGTTTTAATAAGTATAGGTCAAGGATACAGTAAAAACTGGATAAAACAGAGATTCGTGCAGTTATAAAGTGCCTGCATTTGAAAGACAGAAATTTATGATCATATGTTGAGAAATTTAGGAGAATGTGCCTCTTCATATACGACAGTCATATGTTGAATCAGTGAATCCAAACGTATCTGAGACAATGTTGAAGATGGCCTTAAGTCAACAGCCAAGGATAACTTTAACTTTGCTCTGGAGATGGTCATGCAAGATCGTTGAATATCATATTGTCAGATAGCAACGAGCTTTGAGATACTCATTGAGTGATCAGACAAAAATTGATATCTGAATATAAACGCACCAGATGAACTGTTTGCAACTGGTGAAGATGATTTACTTGCTCGATTTATTACTATCAGTAAAAACTGGGTTCATCATTACTAACTGGCATGCACAAGTTTAAATGTAATGTGAATGGACATCTCTCTCCTCAACTCCCCATAATTCCATGTTAGACTAGATTTTAAATAGTAGTCCCTTACATCCAAGTGGCAATATTCTTTGAGAACAATTGTGGTGTTCCCCGGAGTCTGAGTAACAACAAGTCTCTCCATATTCGCCACCTCTTTCGATAACATTTGCAGATTATTATTATTATTATTATTATTATTATTATTATTATTATTATTAGTAGTAGTAGTAGTAGTAGTAGTAGTAGTAGTAGTAGTATTTAAAAATAGAGAATATGAATTAAATCATGAAGTGATAGCGAGCGGGCAATACCATCTAGTTATTCAATGAATGTGTATTTCTTTGATTTAAATCGGTTCTTTTCTTCTATCGGCTTTTCGTGGCTCTTAAAAAATGTTAAAAAATAATGTTGTTGCCTCTTTTACATTTGAGCTGTCAGTTTTTAAATCTAAGTTGGCACGTGTCAAGCCGTCGGTGAATCAAAGAAACAAACTTGACCTTTGCGAAAAGGCAAACATGCATGCGCCATTTTGAGCTCGTCTGATTATGGAGATTTGTTTTTTCTTGTTCTTATGGGAATCTACTTTTCCGCTCGAATTTGCTTGGGTTTACATTTAACCTGGTCTCTCGCTCTCTCTCTCTCTCTGTCTCTCTCTCTCTCTCTCTGTCTCTCTCTCCCCCCTCTGTCTCTCTCTCTCTCTCTCTGTCTCTCCGTATGATCGCGTCTGAGAGTGCAAGCATATGCATTTGTTTATCGGAGCGAACGGCTGAATGCGTTAACCATTATTCGTGAAAGGAAAAAATGCCGCTTCCTCCTCGGGTTAAGAAACCTACTTAAACGATGAACTACGCTGGAGATTCTCTGTTTATTGTGTGAATAACAAGAGCGAAAACAAAACCCCGGTCCCCACAGCTTCTGTTCGTACCCACAACTTCATCAACTGCTGCGCCCCCGCCCTTCATTGCACCCTGATGGAATGACTGTATTGACCGGCGACACGGCCCTCGCGAAGGAGAGGGATAAAGAAGTAAACAGCCAAGCTAAAACCACTCGCCGCCCGCTTCCCGTTTGATCTATCATATTCATTAGTTTTGGCCCTTTAACGAAGAAACGAGAAAGCGAAAAAAAAAAAAAAAAAAAAAACACCCTCACCGTTTCTACCACACACACAAACAACGCCTCAATTTAAGCCGCCAGTCTTTTTTATAAACAAATATTTAATTTTTTTTTCAGTTAATCATTTAAGAATGTTTCGGTCTGTAATTACGCAGTCAAATTTACTGATTATACCAGCATTTGGGGGAGAATTGACCAAATAAAACGTTTATCGCTTTTCATTGTTACTGTTAATTTTTATAAACATTTTACAGTGTCGACACTTAATCTTTATTTCAATGTAACTTTATATATATGACTACTTCATTTAATCACATAAATTAATATACGAAAGTATAAATTTATGCGTAAACTTTAATTATTTTCTTCAACAGTGCTCAATACTTTCCCACTTTTCTATTTTAAAAGTTAATACAATTTCCTTATATACTCCGCTAATTCACTCTTCGTTCCCCCCCCCTTTCTTATTGTATGATTAGTTTTATTTCAGTATCACGGCCTGTTCTATTTGTGCATATTTTGGAGATTGTGCATAATAGCATAGTATTTGGAAATGCATTTAGAGTAAATAAAAATATATTGTCTGGCTGTGTTCGGAACGGTCTCTACCAAACTATTCTGCCATTTTTTTTTTTTTTTGTCTACAGAGTTTAAAATTTGGTATATGAGGTATTCGGACCTGTAAAATATAATCGTTTTTTTTTTTTAACCGAAAAAAATAGCTGCTAAGGCGTCAAAATTGAAAAATTAGAAGGCGTTGTTCGACTTAATACATGCGTAAAAATTAATACATTTAACTGCATTCGTTTATCAAGTTTTCATATGTATGAATCGTTAGCTACGATGATAATGAATACCGCCACAGAACTAAGTGTTTTGGTTTCTAGAATCTTTATTCCACATTTGATCAAAGTGTATTATTTGATTTTGACTGTAGAAAAGTTCTAATTTTTAATGCTTAAGATTAAAGGATCTTAAAATGGAACACACATTCAAGGTATTTGCCTCCATTGCGGTTTCATGATTGAAAATCTGAAATATTTGAAGTTTTAAATGCAAACGTATATTCCTATTATGTATTTAAAATACGCCACAGAAACTGAAAATTGAAGAAAATTTATTAGTTTGCCTTTTTTTACCAACTGTTAATTTGAAGTTATTTAAATTTTTAGCAAAGTGCTACAACTCCCTTCTTACTTTTTTGCAGAAAACTAAATTAAACCTAATATAGCCAACATTATGAACCCTTACACTTAGAACTGTGTTTCAGATTTCATGACACGATTGGGTAATTAATTTAGGAGTGAATCCTGTACGTACAGATATACAACCATATGCATATTCCTAAGTTTATATATATATATATATATATATATATATATATATATATATATATATATATATATATATGTGTGTGTGTGTGTGTGTGTGTGTATGTATGTGCTGCGTGTATATATGCATATGTGTGAGTTACCATATACACTCATATAATTAAGTATCCCATTTGTTTAAATCTACCACTAACAACTAAATAAGTCTAAAATGCCAATTTTTCATAATTATACCAGGCTAACCAATATTACTAGAACACCCTCATTAAAATTAATACCCAAGCTCTGATATTATAAATTTATAACTATTGCAATATTAAGAATGTTTTTAAAATTCAATTTATAACATTTTTAATTCTTAATGCTGCAATATTTTAAGTTATAAATTTATTATAATTTTTACTAGAATATCTTGTTCTTTTTCTTTTCCAGTTTTAACAACTAGTCTTTTCATTTTCTATGTTTAAGCTTAACCATATTACTTTTCATGCTCGACTTTTTCTATTGTAATAAACAAATTTACTTGTTTAAATCAGATATAATTCGATGCTATACTTCCTTGTAAATGAAGAGTCTTTTTCCCCCTTTTTCTGGTCCGCATAGTGTAATTCGGCGAGCGAGATTGTTAGTCCGTGGGTTTTTGATTAAAAAAAAAACAAAACAAAAAAAACAATCATCAGCAGGGTATCGCGTTAGCCGCGCAAATTGAACTAATGAAAATTGTAACCTGCATTTGAAGCGTTGCATATAAATTGAAAATAAGAAATACGTATATAAATGAATACGTTTCGTATGCTAGAATCAACACAATTTTTTATATAAACAAATTTATTTATTTAAATCAGATACATTTCCATTCTATACATCGTTGTCAATGAAGAGTCTGCTTTTGTTTTTTTCTTTTATATATTTAAAACGCATCTACGTAAAATAATTGTTTATTGGTATTATATAGCATTTTTATTCGCCTCCTAAATGCTTCCAGCATTATTTGGAAAAGAGGGACTATTGAAGCTCCCTATTGCAACAATTGCTGAGGTATACAATGTGTCACAAGTAAAGACTGTCATAGTGCTCTGTTTCTCTAATGACCAAGAGATTTAAGATAATTCACCTCAAGTAAGAAATGTGAAGAATTTGAAAGTAGAAGAAGCTACAAAAACAGCTATTATCATCTTAGAGCACGCGGATACTGTTGGTACTATACAAGATACAAGTGAACGATGGGGTATGCAGAATTTAAGACCTTTTTGCGTGAGTAATCTAAAACAAAGAAGATATCCTATTGTCGGTGTCATAAGGAACGAAAAACAAAGAAAAAGATATCTACACCTAGTATAGTGTAGTCAATAATGTCAGTGTGTTCGCTTGGAAGAGTATGTGGTGAACTAGAAGATCGGGTCGAAACAACTATGGGCTTGAAGTTGAACAAGAACTTTGTTTCTAATAAAATCAACCTATGACGTAATGCCTTCCCGATGGATCTTGTACAATGGAAAGTAGACCATGATTATAAATTCAGATCTAGGAAAAGAGGAACTCTCAAACATATTCTATTTAACTGTGACTTGGCACTATATCGATACACATGAAGCCATAAAAAAGTCTTGGAAGTCATAAAAAAAAGTTATTACATCAGAAAGTAGAGACGTTTAATGAAGGACAACTACCAAAAATAGAGAAGATCAAAAAGATGAACTTTCATACAGCTGAAACAACATGCATGGTGAAAAGTCACTAATTGATACAGTTAACCAGTGAAAGATGGCAAGGAAAATTGAACTTGGCAACAGACCTTCAGAATACATTGTCATTTCCACTAGTCCTTACACAGAAAAGATCAGACCTTCTCGCGTGGAGTGAGCAAAAGAAGGTTGGAATTATGTCGGAGTTGATTCTACCCTGGAAGGATAATTTTGCAACTGCGGAAGATAGAAAATATGAGCGATAAGGTGATTGAGAGCAAAGAAAAAGATATGGCATATGGAACACTATCATTTGACTGTGGGATCAACATACTGTATCATCGTTTTTTTTTGTTGTACAAACACAGAAAAACTTTGTGACACACATGCAGGAAACAGTGGAGAAGGCATCATACTGGTTCTGGTTAAAAAGAAACAATGAGTGTTGGAGAGAAAAGAAACTTACACCAACATCAATATGACCTCCGATTAGGAGGGTCACAACCTGATGATTACGGTACATGTTCCTTCTGATGATTGTGGTACTAGATTTGATTGCAGAGCTGTTAGCTGCTGAGCACTATAAACAGCGCGTACAAATTATTTGTTTTTCCTTTTATTCTTTTTCTTAAGAAATCGCATTTGAAACTTTTTTTTTTGAGATATGCGTCACATAAAACAAGTGAAGCATGCATGGTCCTCTGTGAGTGCATAATGAATGATTCATAAAAAAATGACTAAGTTCAGCATTGCCCTCCTCACTTAGCCCCAAAAGTCCCCTGGGGACGTCAAATCCTGATGAAAATAAACAAACATTGCAGTTTTAGGCCTTAACATATGTAAATTTGAGTTCTGCACCATGCAAAAAAAAGAAATGACTAAGTTCATCATTCCCCCCTATTTAGCTCCCAAAGTCCCCCAAGACCATATTTTAATTTGAGTTCAGCATCATGCAAAACTGCTAAATAGACATACACAGAAAATTTTGGGCAAATATGGTGAAATAGTCCTAAAAATGGAGTGTTTTTATTAGTCCTAAAAGAGCCCCTGGGGCAAACTCAAGAGTTATCGCGAAGTATAGACGAACAAAATTTATAGAAATCAGCCAGTTATAACTTTTCAGAAAGTTTTATAAAAATTCAAGGCATCAATTTTCTGTTAATAAGCACAAAAGTGTCAATTTTAGGCATTTAAACCCGAAAGGCACTCCAAGGTGGGCAACCGGAGTTTCCCCGGAAAATTCGTTCTGTTACTATTTTTACTCATATAATGTTTAATGTTTATGCCAAATTTAAAAAAAATTCCAAGGCGTTGTTATTGAGAAAGTGCAGACAGACGAACGGACGAACGGACAAAGGTGAATTTTCAGGTCTACTCTCTTTTTGTCGGGGGACCAAAAAACGTAGAAGTTTGGATGAATGACCATTTCGTCAGCAAATACGAAGGATAATCTGCGTTTACAGTTCGTTCATACAATCACGTTTTCCTTCCCTTTCTTCAATTAGTTTTACATTTATGCATTTTGTTCTCTTTTATTGTTTACTTTTTGATGCGTTCTTTGTGAAAACTTAAGACACAAATGTGCATAGGCTTCCGACATTTATAAATGCTTATTACTTTAGCTGATATAATCTTTCCTTTAACACTGATATTTTGTATACAATCGCTCTCTTTTCTAAAAGGCTTAAACTGAATCATGTTCTTTTATTTAATATTGGGATCTTTTCTTATAGAATGAATCATGTTTCGAAATCAGACTGTGAACCAATATGGAAATCCGTTTCAAAAGAAAACTGCGGTTAAAAACCGTAAATCAGTCTAAAAATCTTGATGGTCTTTCTTCTCACTATTTTAGTTAATAATGCTAAAACATTACACCAGGATACCCAAAGAAAACGATTAAAAATAGTTGAAGCCATTTAAATTAAAATAACATCCCACAATTAATAATATTAATTATGAAGGTGTTTAAATGTGTAGCGTAGTAATTAGCCTTAACAAATTATTAACCGCTAAAAACATCCTTTAAAAAGTTACAAGCATTGCACGTAATCACGGACGCATGAAACATCTCATCACTACTGACGCTCATCTTATGAGCGCAAATTACCAGCCGTTAAAACAAATTCAATAACGACATAGCTGTAAATACACCAAGACTTATACAACCCGATAATGAGTCGATGAATCAAATCGGAAGTATTTATTATTTTTTGTACATAGGATTCACCACTTATCAAAGCCCGAAGGCCACTCGAAGGTAAGGATTAATGAGTGAACAGTGATCAAAGGAGAACATGCCGTAGTAAACGTTAATAGCAGAAAGTTGGTAAATTGGATTACTTAAGCAGACGGTTCATCAAGAATTTGTTTATGTTGAACTTGAAGACAACCAAATTGTAGTCAGCTGGAAAACAGGCAAACAGAAGAGTTCCACAGGTGTGCAGTTCTAAGAAAGAAGCTTTGTTCATGTTTTGATTTAGGCACAGATAAAGAGTGGGGAAAATTACTGGCAGTGGTTTCAGCTAGACGGGTGTTTTTCGTGAAAGTTTGGCGAGAGGGGACCATAGACTGGAGCTCAGATGAGCACTTGCCATGAAAACAACAATAAAGCAGAGACAGGCTCGCAACATCTCTTCTGTGGGAAAGAGGTTGAAGGGAAGTGAAAAGGCATCCCCCACTAGGTTACGAAGTCTATTTCAAACTTTGTCAAGTTAGGATAAGCTGCTTCTAGCAGCTCCTGCCTAGATGCGGCAACAGTACTCAATCCTTGGACATACCTGACTTTTATATAGATAAAGAATTGCATCAGCAGTGAGATATCTACTGGATCGATAGAAGGAACTCACAATTTTTCCAGCGACCTTGAAAACAGATTTGATGTACGTGTTCCATTTCAGATCAAGAGTAAAGATCAAGCCCAGAAGCTTGTCGAAACATGGAGCCTCCACAAGACGAAAGCCATTCATTTCAGTGGATGTCAGATGGGGATCAGAACTTTATGATGTAAAGATATCAACTTCGTTTTAAATACACTAAAAGTAACCAGCTCCCTGTTTCCCCATTGTACCACGTGGTCAAGATAAGAGGAGAAAGAATCAGAGAGAACTTGGTCATTTATTGCCTTTGATGTGTTGCCATAGATGGTAGTATCGTCAGCATAAATTTCTACGAATGATCTTAGGATATGATTTGGGAGATCATTGATGTAGATCAAGAAGAGAGTTGGGCCGAGGATGGACCCTTGAGGGACTCCAGCATCAATACTGAAAACTAAAACTGATAATAATAAAGAAATGGAACCTTACAGATACAATTTCACAAAAAAATTGAATTGATTACTCGAGAAATTAAAAATATTGAATATAAATAAATCGTGTTATTTTATAAAACGTGTGTGTGCTTATAGGCAGCATGCTTTTACTTAAGAAAATGTTATAAAATTCACGTTACACACACACACACGCACACACACACACACACACACACACACACACACACACACACATCTATATAATTATAAAACTCAAATGACCTGGTAACGAGTAATGTAACCCGCTTTCCGGTTTACGACACCCGGTTGCGCATGCGTGCATAAACATTAACCCATAACAACGTAAACAAATAAACACAAATCACTTCTTTTTCAGATTTTGATCTGCGCACTGAAATATTAACATTATTATTTCGAAATTATTATTTAACATGGGAAGAGTGAGGGTGTTTTGCAACTATTCTTTATTACAACTATACTGTCGCTATTTTATTTACAACTAACCAACTTTAACCCGTTGACAAACATAAGAACAATTGTAGTAAAGCCGACTACTACTACTACTACTACTACTACTACTACTACTATGTACGTTTCATTTAGTTTTATGCAAAGAGTGGAAAAGTGGAGTGGAAATCCATTTTGAAAATTCACATGATTCCAAGTTTTGTAAAATTTAAAATTTAATCATTTTATGTATTTATCGGATTTTGATACAAATTGGAATAAAGATTCTTGACATAAGGTTTGATATTATCATATTATGATTTAAAATTCGTAAGGCAATGAAAATATGGGACAAAACTATTCCCTTCGAGAAATTAGTTTTACTCGTTCTTGGGTGGTTATATCTGTATTAAGTTAAGTATTTTTATATGTTTATTTATATATAGTTATATGCACATGGATTCTTTCATAAACTAATTAAATCATCATTATCAATATTTGAGAACCGTTGCAAAGCGTAAGATATTGTAATGCCAGCTACAATTAGTTTCGTTATGTTTTATGAAAAGGAGGTAAAGTAAGTATTTCGTAAACATCCGGATAACTCTGAGCTTCGGGAAATTTTCAAAATATACTATATTAATTAATAAATATTCCCAAGATTGAAGTCTCTAATTTAAAATTCGTTGCGATATTTAAGAATTTTTAGAAAACATAATATAAGCACAGCCTCCATTTTAAAATTTAAATATTTAAGATTTGCATCGAATTTGATTTCCGTTATTAATAAGACGATTATTGAACAAGATTCCCTGGATTTCAATTAAGATTTCTTAAACTTAAGCATTAAATTTTAGAATTTTCGAGAACTAAAATCATGTGAAGATTTTAATAAAATTTGAAATGTACAGGCATTTGTTTTAGGATATCTGTTGTCAGGATAAGTTCAACAATATAATGTAATTGTTTTTCTTTGGGGCGGAGATAATCCCCGGGAAGTCTGTTTCGCTAATGCATCACATGATTTTTGGCGGTGTTCAAAGAGAGAGAGAGAGAGAGAGAGAGAGAGAGAGAGAGAGAGAGAGAGAGAGAGAGAGAGAGAGAGCAAATAATCCTTTTCTTTTTAATTTATCTGTTTATGAGGCCCTGTTCCACCCGATCCAACTCTATGCTTTGCGGTCCATTATAGTGAAATTGATAAAAAATACTTTGAAGTCATGCGCTACGAGATCGGAAGTGCAGACACCACGCTGATTTTAAAAAACACGCACGCGTACATAAGTACAAAAGCTCCTTGACAGGGTTCAAAAGAAAGTCGCAAATCTGATAGGCCCTAAACTGGCATCTAAGCTTCAGCCTCTGTCCCATCGACGAAACGTTGCATCCCTCTGCCTGTTCTACAAGTATTTTAGTGGTGAATACTCTGACGAACTGCAAGCACTTGTGCACCCACGACGTGAACACCCTCGACAGACCCAACAGGCTGCAAAATCCCACCCCCATACTGTAGATATCCCTAGATGTAAAGGATCTTTCTACTCCAGTAGTTTCTTCCCCAGAACCGCTAGACTTTGGAATTCCATTCCAGACCCCTACTTCTCCAACTCTACTGACGTGCAGAAGTTCAAGTGCAACGTGAGCCAACATCTTGCTGCCCAAATCCATACATAGTACCCCAGTAGTTGTTGCCCCTGACAGTAGCCCCCTACACCATAGTGGCAATGTGCCTTGTTTGGGGTGAAAATGTAATAAAAAAAAAACAAAAAAACACACACACATGAACACAAACATTAACACAAAAAAATCCACACACAAAAAACAGTAATACCTTTACGCACAATATCGATTTAATGTAATGTTAATAACATTATCTCGCGAAGATTATCGAATGCATTAAAGATAGCTCAAAACATTACCCCCGCCCCCTAAAAAAACTATAAATTTTCATTTTACTTTTGTTAAAATAACCATCGCATTTGCAAAATAAAAGCGAACATTTTAGTGGTTCTTTTCCTTTTCTTTTTTTGCGTAAAACGCGAAGAATCGTGAAACAAATACTAAAAGAATAAACATGTTGAACTTCCCTCCCTCCAAATCTGAAAATTTTGCGAAAAAAATGAAAATCGATAAAATTTGTATATTGATTTCGTATTTGCTATTAAAATCTAAAAAAAAGCTGGAAAAAAAGTAAGTTTTACAATGCAAGGGGAATAACTCGTTACTGCAAAAATAAATAGAATGAGTTACCACCCTGGAAATGGGAACGTTTGTGTATTTTATTAAGTGGAAACATATTAAGTAACTACTACTACTACTACTACTACTACTACTACTACTACTACTACTACTAATAATAATAATAATAATAATAATAATAATAATAATAACACAAGGAACAATTCTGAAAAGCTTTGAAAAAAAATGGGAGAGATTGGATTCAGAGAGATGACTGAAAAGATACAACGAATAATATTGAAAATAATGAAAACAACTGAAATATTAGGTAAAACCCTAGTATACAGATATTAAGATACTAATTCACATGTGCTACAAACGCTAGCCGAACACACAGAATCTAAAAAAAAAAAACTGCAATAGAAGTAAAAAAAAAAAAACATTGTATAGAATCAAGAAAACTGAAACAGTTAAGTAATCACCTCCATCAAAATAAATAAATAAAATAGTTGTAGTGTCGACATAAACTGGCGCCACACCAAATAGCCGAGAAAAGTCGAAGAAGATGGAAAATCGAGAAGAGAAAGCACTAACAAAACTTCCACTGGATGAGTGCGAAGAGGAATATCACCTTGGGAAGGCTTATTGCCACCCAAATTACAGTGATGACCATTGGTCGCTGCTAGTGTGAAATGAATGGTAAACGATTGTTGCGATAACCCACATTGATTTGCAAAGATTATTGAAAGGGGTGATGGATGAGTGCTGGAAATCTGGGCAAGACTTGTTGTTACTCAAACTCCAGGAAACATTACAGGTTGTTCCAAGACGAATACATAATAATAAACACCTATGAATAATAATAATAATAATAATAATAATAATAATAATAATAATAATAATAATAATTTTCTGCGTAAAAATCAATATTGCAAATCTACAATTATAAAAATCTAATATATAAGCACGATCAGACACACCACTAAATCGATGTTCGATAATTTCATTAAGAATAAGCCAAATTCTATTTCCTTAGTGAATTTACATGGTTATATAGTGAATTTACAAACATTAATTAAAACTTTTTATCGTTTTTCTAATTTATAATCAAAAACATATTTTTCCCAATTTTACTTATAGAATTTTATCAGGAGGAAATTTTACTATGCAATATTGAATAATAACACTATATAAAAAAAAGTACGTGCGATGAAGGGAGACCATTTTTGTACCTTTCTAGTTACAATTACGTCCCTTGAATAAGCGGTTTTAAATGGCTGAATTCGAAATGTGATTAGTTAGATTTTTGTTTTAATTAAATATTTTTATCACCGAATAAAAACATATTTATTAAAAAAAAACAAACAAAAAAACTAACCAATAGCACATCAAATCCAAGTCTATTAGATATACGAAATACTTAAATTAGCTGTATGGTTTAACCGATGGATCAACCAGAACAATTTAGTAATGAACAAAACCTATAACACCAGTTCTAACGCTACGTGTGTCAGAATTTTTTGGAAATTTTTGACACCCTTAAGATAAAAATTCGAATAAAATATACAAAACTCGTAATTTTCTTTTTTAAAGTGGGTTGTTTAATTTCTTTGTGGAATATACTTCCAAAATATACTATTAAATTAAAAAAAAATAGAAATATTATTTTTTATTAAAAAAAAAAAGTGTTTACAAAATGCATGCGCGCGCTCATGTAGCCATTTTTTCTACGTAATGAAATGTATTGAATTTTACGAGTTAAGTTTTTTCAATTAAAAAATCTATCCAAACTTTTCTGTTGGTTCAATTTTAAGATATTTTCAGGTTTAATGTGAAATTTTATGCTCTTTGCAATAAAACGAATATAATATTCCAGACAAAAGTTTTTGTATTCAACCCCGGTAATTTTGAAATGTCTATTAAAAAGAAAATAATTAATTTTCTCACCTAAGGTTTATATATCACAAATTGAAGATAAAATATCAATAAATAAAATAATCTAATTTAAAACAAAAACAAAAGAATAGTTATGTGCAAAGTCACCCGTAAAGTCAAAAGTTTAAAACCCTTTCTTAAAAAAAAAAACACGTTGTTTTTTTTAAAGTGAAATCTCATATTTTGAAAATAGTGTCCTGTAAAAATTGAACACCTTCATCGATTATTTTTCATTGTTGTTCTTTTTTTTTTTTTTTTTTAGATTTTTGAAAAAAAATCATTGCATAAAGAAGAAATAAAATATTTTAAAGAAAAAACTCATGCAAACCTTTAATAGAATAAAAAAAATGAGATATTTGTCGGCGTTTTTTGTTTAAAAGTAAACTTAATTATTCAAGTGAGAGTGAAATCTGATCATTTTTCACATACGGTTACCCATATTTGACTAAATTGATTGTTGACAGCAGACACATGTCAGAAATTCAAAGGGGAGATAAGACACATATCAGCACTTCAAGTGTTTGTTTCTTTATATAGTTACTACCGGGAAATTATTTGGTATAATGTGTTGTTCTTACGTTTTTGAAATAATTAATTATGGCGGTTTTCGCCCCCCCCCGTATTTCTCAATAGGGCAGTTTAAAATCGCGGTATATTTTAATACTTGCTTAAAAATTATTTTATTTAAAAAGTACATGGAATATAAACTATAAATGTGGATCAATTCTTAACGATGAAGAATAGAAGCACCCATTTATTATTTAGATAAGTGATTTTTTGGAATTTATATATATTTTATATTCGAAGTTAAGCTTCGTTGATTTTCTTGAAATCTTTTTTTTTTAAAGAAAACCGATTAAAAAATATTTTTCAATTAAATTTTTTATTATTTCAAAATTTGGTCGTTGCTCCTTTTATTGAAAAAAAAATTAGAGTTTAAATTTCATTTTTCAACTAGTTATAAGCTTAGAAAGACAGGGAGTCTAATTATTCAAATTTTTATCACTCATTTTTAATGTCGACATCTGACACTGCTAGCATATCACTTACAAAATTTCACCATTGATGACTGGGTTCAAAAACAGCCTACAGAAAATGGACTCTGATTTAAAGTATGATAGGTTATGTTTAAAGTATGATAGGTTATGAAAAGGAAGGGTTTGTAAAGAGATAGCTTCGAATTTTGGGGTATCAAAACCAAAGCAAAATATAATGAAAGTAAAAATAAAATAGATAAACCCCATAATATTGTTTTTATTTATTTATTATACTATACCTGTTCACACTGAAACACTCATTACAATATTCTGTGGATCTATATTAAAAAACCTTGTTAAAATTTGTGACATATTTCCATTCTATGGAGGTCAGGCGTGAACGAACACCCCATAATTTTATTATACCATATTTCTTCAAACTGAAATATAATTATCAAAGTATACTTACGGAGATAGATATGAAAAGTCTTTATTAAAGTTTGTGCCTATTTCCATTCTATGGAGGCCAGGCGCGAACGCAGACCCCACAATTTTATCATACCATCTCTATTTAAGTTAAAACATACTTATCAAAGTATTCTTATGTACATCTATATTAAAAACACTTGTAAACGTTTTTTTTTTAAATTTTTACATTTTTATTTCTATACATTGTAGACCAGGCGCGAACGAAGACCCCATAATTTTAATGAACCACCGTTCTGCAGGATCAAACATACCCATTCCTGTGTCTCGATACATCTTCTATCATTATATGTAATCAGTTTTTTTTTAAATGGTCAACCATATAGGAGCCTATTTGTGACCGCGCGCGCATACACACACACACACACACACACACACACACACACACACACACACACACACACACATTCAGCTTTATATATATATATATATATATATATATATATATATATATATATATATATATATATATATATATGCGCTGTTTTACATTTGCCACTGTGCAGAGGGAGGCAACTCTCGTTTACTGAGAGATTCGTCCATTTTTTTTTATCTCAATTTAGGACGCGATATATTTTTTTATTTCAAAACATTAAAAAAAAAGCTGCGACGAATTTTTTTAATGTAACAAAGTGGATAACATTAACATTAATAATTAAAAAAAACGTAGTTTTTACGCGATTATTAAGAGAAACCAACGTACACACAATATTTTCATTAGATGAAAACATTTTAAAAAGTTCTGCCACTTTTTTTTTCTTAATTAAACAGTAAATGTAAGGTTATTAAGAAATTAGTCTTTACCCTAAAAATATTAAGAATGAAACTATTTAATAAAACTAGGACGAAACTTTTAAAACGGAGGCAATTATTTTGTACTTATAATTAATAACACCTTATAACACCTTTATTATTAGCTTATAATATTAATAACACCAACATCTAGTTTCCTAACGCTATAAAAAAATGAAAATCACTACTATATATAAGGTACAATATATAAACTAATGAATTATTTTCTCTCTAAGGATGAATACAAAATCTGTATGAATGAACATATCATATTTATGCGTATTTTATCAGCGGCTCACGTTGGGGGCACTACTATAATATTGGGTACAAAATAATTATCAGTAGAGAATTGGCTCTATAATAATATTAAATACGGAATCCGCATAAATTAAAATATCATATTTAAGCGTATTTTACGACTGGGCAATGCCGAGTGGCCTGTTAGTATATATGAAAAAGTGACCTTGTTTGTTTGTGTGCAGAACGGTCTTTATCCATCTACTCTGTCAATTGTTTGTTTACAGACTTAACACTTGATATATGGGGAATTTGGACATGTGGGGCAAATTCAATTACGGTTTTAGCTGATAAAAATAGTTGATAAGGAGTTAAAATGGAAAAATGTGTATCTTCTACGCATGTGCAAATATACGTTTGTACGTTTAACTACATTAATTTTTAGAGTTTTGAAAGGCATGTAGACTTAGCTTATGTGTTTTGGTTTCAATTTTAGCTAATGACACTCAAATTGTATTTTTATTTTTTATTTTTATAAGTTTTGAAACCACTACTATACATTTGGATAAAATATAATAATTAATAGAGAATTGGTTCTATCACAATGAATACGAAATCTGCATAAATTCAAATATATTTAAGCCTATTTTACGATTACCCAACGTCAGGCGACCTGCTAGTATATTATAATATGAACTTGTGTGTGTGTGTGTGTGTGTGTGTGTGTGTGTGTGTGTGTGTGAGAGAGAGAGGAACGATCGCTACCAAACTACTCTGTCAATTTTTGGTCTACAGATTGAATCGTGATATATTCGGAATTTCGGCCTGCGGAACAAATTTGAATTGTAAACATACATGATAAGGTGTCAAAATTGAAAAATGGAAATGTTTTTATTTTTTTTTAATTTTCTAATCATCATTTTTATGTTAAAAATCGAAATAATTCGTGTATGTCTCATAAGTATCACGAACGTTTTGACTCTTCGTCGAATCATCATCAACTGAAAAAAGCAAAAAAATAAAAACGGTAAAGAAAAGTAGAGAATTTTAAAGGTAGCCGACCAACGTACATATGAAGTCAATTAGACGCCAGGAGAACGTTACAGAAAAGACGTTTATAATTTAAGGTAAAAATCGGACACTTTTTGATATTTTGTCCCGTGTGTATAAGTTCGAAAAAAAAGTTGTTTTTTTTTACTTTAAAACAATAGCAACAATCATTGCTTCTGACATCACTTTCAAACAATTTTCTTCATAATTTTCTATGTATTCAATAACTACTTGGCCAATATTAAAATAAGTACGTTCAAAATGAATAGCCGATGCTCAAAATGTATAGACATTTTGACCCCTCCCTTTACTTAAAAATCCATTAAAAA
This sequence comes from Euprymna scolopes, assembly GCF_053919585.1. NCBI lineage: Eukaryota > Metazoa > Mollusca > Cephalopoda > Sepiida > Sepiolidae > Euprymna > Euprymna scolopes. The sequence continues at coordinate 197,629,201 of NC_136484.1, forward strand.
TCAGAAAATTAACCAATTTTAATGAAATTTTCAGTATTTATCGGATAATAATTACGGAATATAATGAACTCATTATTTTTATTTGATTCCTAGGAAGAATGTATTATTTTGTTTAAACAAAAACACCTTTAGTAAAGTCATGGTTTTCAGTAAAAAAAATTGAATGCATTTATTTTTGCTTTTTTTTAAATGAAAATACAGCATCATAAATTGTAACAATAATAAAAAGGAAAATTATTTATTTCAGGAATATGACGAAAATAAACCCCGTAAACTACGTATTAATGAATCCTGTATAACTCGAATAAAAATTAATTTCTTGAACTACCGATATTATCATTGAATTAAGCATTATTTATTTAATATTTTCATACAAAAAATTGTAATTGCAAAAAATATTTTTACTTCTCTTTTTCGATTAAATGTTTCTCATACTTTTTATATGTAAGCTTCTAATATTTTCCTTACTTGAATGAAGGTGAAACTTTCGGTGTAACATAATTTTAATATAATCTAGAAAAAAAAGATTTTTTAAAAGTAGAAACATAGGGAAATAATAAAATTAAAAAAATGGTAAAAAATATACAAGCGTTCACGATAGGGATGTACGGATGCACGCTTGGTGAAAACAAAACAGCACATTCTACCTTCCTTTGCCTACCTGACGTCATTTTCAGACAGCCTTTTGACGTTCTGACATTTTTGGCTTCCGTAGAATCCATATTTGGACGATTTTTTGTATGTTGCGATTTTGCGAAGCCAAACACGAGAACTTTTTAGTGCTAATTAATCTTTTTGTACAAACAAGGTGTTTTTTTTTTTATTAAATTAATATCTTAGGACTTTAATTTCCTAACTATCTTTGAAATAGATTCAGGAAACTAATATTTATCTTTCAAAGGATTTTTACAATAATTTATTTAACTTCAAAATTTAACTGAATTTGTCAGCTTCCGAATATAGCCGTAAAATCATTTTTCATTAATAACTTCTTTTTTTCACGTTCCTTTTGAAAATTAACTTCAGGTTTTAATCTTTCAAATACAATCAAAAATAGTCGGAGAAAAGTAGAGAATTTTAAAGGTAGCCGAGCAACGTACATATGAAGTCAATTAGACGCCAGGATAACTTTACAGAAAGTTTAATGTTTTGTAGAGTTGAATATTCACCACATTAAGCCGATCTTATGTCAAATCCAGCAATCATGAAAAAACGGCAACCAAATTTTTATAAAACACTTATTCAAGGGGACATAATTACAAATAACAACATACAAAATTGTCTCCCTTTTTATGTTAGTTGAGCGTACATATTTTTAGTTTTATCTGTTTATATGTTTTAATGTTCAGAAATAATAATTTCACTATTACATTGTTACAGTTCTTGGAAAATCTTTTAATTGTTATCAAAATGAAAGTGCAATACTTTCTCTTAGTAAAATAAATAAATATATCTTTGATTATGAATTACGAAAACGATAGTAATGTTTACTCAATATTTGTAAAAAAAAACAGAATCTTATTTAAATTTTAAATCTGTTCACAATTCAACGAAAATTTCTCAAAACTAATGAAACTATTAAACATCAGAATCGTTTTATCGATGGCAAAATTTCTTTAGTTGAGTGCATTAACATGTAAATGAATTAAGCAATGGTTAAGCGAGGAAAGACTACGTATGCAAAATAATTGATGTGCCGAAGGGAAATAAGTAAGAAACGCGACTAATAATAGACATGTTTCTAGAAGATTCTATATATGATGGAGGAGGGGGACACATTACTTGTAAGGAAGTTATACAAAGTTCATATTAATATGATTAACACATTACCTTCAATTATTGAATGACGACACGAAGACAACAGTTACAAAAATCGATGATGTTCTTTATTTCATTTGACTGGTCGAATGATGATGACGTTAGAAATTTAAATTCGGGATCTACATAGTTTAATGTTCTTTCCTTCGCTTACAAAGGACCCTGACTGCAACTCTCTCTCTCTCTCTCTCTCTCTCTCTCTCTCTCTCTCTCTCTCTCTCTTTGCCTAGCAGATTCAATTGTTCTGCCTCCTCTGCTCGACTGCCGACTGTCGACTCTTGACCTCTAATCTGCTAATCCTAGCTCCTATTATTGAGAATTCCCTTTTTGCTATGACGTCAGATGTGTGGTTTCAAAACATGACCAACTTACACACTTTCGACAACAAAGAATTCCCAGCTAACCTATATTTTAATTCAGTTTTTTTTTTTTATAGAAGAACGAACAATTAAATTCTTTTTACAATACAAACAATATCTATATTTCCAAAAGAATAGCTAAATTCTAACATTCTAATTTCTGAATCTATTCTGAACCTTGCTTACCAGGTTCGAGTCTCGGCTTATCCTAATCTCTTTTTCTACTTGTATAATGCTCTTTTTATTTACAGGAAAAGGGGACAGCCTTTTCTTATAACAAGGGTACACCCCCCCCCGTTACTACCATTTTTTACCCCTCTCCACTCGGTCTACCTACGGTTATTTTAACCCCTTCCCCACACCTCTCCACACCCGTAACGCCAGGTACATCCGCTAGTATAATTATAAATAAGAATTCTGCATTAATACCATTAGTACCATATTTAAGCGTATTTTACGACTTGCGGATAATGCCGGACGGCTTGAAATATATAATAATTTAGTAATTTAAATTTTATGACGTGAAATGGTTAAATTTCAAATCCAGAATTTTTATTATATACAAGACAACGAATACATTTCAATAAGTATATTTCCTTAACCTATAGGTTTTTGAAACCATTTATAATATTTGCCAATATTTTTTCCTCTGAGGAGATGGATATACATCGAAAACCTATAGCTTAAAGAGATGTACTTATTGAAATGTATTCTTTGTCTTGCATATAATTAAAAATTAAGATTTTAAATTTAACCATTTCACATCAAAAATTTAAATTACTAAATTATGATTTACTTGCTCTATCTGGTATATTGAGCAATTTTTATTTAGCTGGGATTGTTATCATAAAATATTACAACCAATAATATTTTTTAAGACAAATAATCACTGGATTTCCATACCAGTAGTTCTATTGCATCACATTATTCTGAAGTATATATATATATATATATATAAATATATATATATATATATATATATATATATATATATATATATATATATATATATATATTATGTGCGTGTGTGTAAATATATACATAAATATATATATATGTACATATATTAACTTTCATATATTATTAAATATTGAATACTATTGCGCGCATAAAATGTATATCCATCGACATGCATGTTTCTAACTTTCAGCCGTCATCAGCATGGCTTAGAATCGAACTCATGACTAAGGCTATGACAACAGCATATTCTTTTGATTGCTTTGACTCGGGTATACATCTGACGCAGTTAGACATAGTTGATCAACCGAGAACCAGTTCACTCTATATAAAAGCATGTCATATATCAACCTTTTCTCCTTTTTCCCGCGTACATTTTAATGCAGGTTATCATTCCCCACTCGTGATAGTTTATTTCTTTTTGTTTTGAATAATATTTCATAAAATCCGCCGAATTTACTTTCGACAACGTGATGTACCAAAAAATTGATGAGGTTTCCATGGGTAGCCCCTTAGGTCATATCCTTCTGATATTTTCGTTCTGTTTTATGAATGAAATCTTCTGAAATCACCACATAACACCTCTGCCTTATATTTTCGTTATGTGGATGGTACGCTTGCCGCTTTTCCTTCTCAGGATCTGGCTTAGATTTCTTTAAACGTCTTAATGCCTGATATCACGCTTTGTATAGAAAACCTACCTTTACCGGTCTATATACTAAATGGTGTTCTTTTGCTCCTAAAACCACCAAGTTTACATTAATTTATACGTTGGTACATAGGACCTTGGTTATTTGCCCCCCCCCCTGTCGACTAGATACTGAAATTAATAAAATTAAGGAAATTCTAATCTATAATCGCTACCCAGAATTCTTAATTGATAAAAAAATTAAATTTAAAGTCAACCAATTTAATAAAGATATAATCTTTAGCCTTTCAAAGTGTCCTGTATATCTTAAGTTGCCATGGGTTGGTGAAAAATGTGTCCCTCTCATTAATCAACTTAAACTGACTATCAACAATTGTTTTCCGTCTGTTCTACCTCGGGTTATTTTCAATACGAAACCTGCATTTTCTTCTTTCAAGCAGGATGGTGTGCCTCGCACAAAACTTAGCAATAATATATATAAATTTCAATGTCAGTATGATGCTGTTTACGTCGGGTGAACCAGCGTTTATTTTGAAACAAGAATTGGACATGTTCCTTCAGGTTTGCGTAATAAAAATAAAAATAAAATTCTCCTCAACCCCACCCACAATAATGTAGATTCTGCAACTGGACATCATTTATTGGATAACCCAGAATGTGGACATGCATATAAGGACGATTTTTTTCAATTTTATTTCGAGGCCGATCGAGTAGTCATTTGAAAACTCTCGAATCCGTCTCCATTGCACGCCTCAAACCCTCTCTCTGCAGGCAGAGCGGTTTGTTAATACCCTAGACCTTTAGGCGAATTATAGAGATACTTTAGATAATATAATTACCCACCCCACCTTTTCTCCTTTCTTTTTCCCCCGAACATTTGCATATGCGTGTTATCATTCCCCACTTGTGATAGTTTAATATTTTTGTTAAATAATATTCATTATATATATACATACATACGTTAATTTATTTTTATCTTCTCCCCTTTCTTCCATCCTGTATATATATTTTATAGTAATCATAAATAAGTCGTTCTCATTTTTATAATTAATTTAATTTCTTCACTATATTTTCTTTTTTAAAAATGATCAAATTCCACTTGTTTGCTCCTGACAAGGATGACGAAAGACGTCTATGGTCCAAAAGAGATCTTTTTTCTGTCATATGTAAATTCCGTACCACAAATAAAGTCTTTTAATATATATATATATATATATATATATATATATATATATATATATATATATATATATATATATATATATGAATGAGCCAACCCTTATTTTTTTATGGGAGGTATTTATTTATTTTATTATTAAATATTATTACGTGCATAAAATTTATACTCATGGACATTTCTAGCTTTCCGATTTTCTAAATTACAAAAGAAAAAAAAAAGGTTCGTATGTTTTTTTAAAATTCATTAAGTTTTTTTTTATTTTCTCTTTAATAATACAAACAATGAAATACAAATCACCGTTCCAAATAACTCAGTAACATGTAATTATTTTATTTGATCAATTGAGGCTCCACTTTTTTGTTCATTCTTTGAATTACATGACGAAATTTTAACGGGGTCTTTATTTTCATTTGTATTCCTATATGAAATCAGATTCCTCGAGTTTGAATATCGAAAATACCACATAACCTTTTTTCTCGATTTAATAAATTTGAATATATTTATACACAATCAGTTTTCTGAACATTACAAAATATCAAATGCTGAGATGAAACTTTTAAGTCATGGATGCAAAAATTCAGTCATCATGACAATGCAATTTGCAACCCCCTCTGATCGCTTCGAGAGAAATAAAAATAACAGGCATTACTTTTGAGACACCCTTCGTATATACATTTATATATATATATTTTGCGGGGTACAAAATTTTATTATGGCTATGTAAAGACCAAATTTAAACTTGTTCGAGAACTTTCTTTATTTTAGATTGTGAAATTAAAAAATAAAAATGAATACGTCAGCTGACCGGTTTCGAAGCTCGCTCAACAGAGCTAAAATCGTGCTTAATTACGTTTTAAAAAGAAAAGGGAGAAACAATGAATCAGAGATGAAAAAGTAGGGGAGAATATGTATATGTATAAAAAAATAAGGGGGAATTAATTATTAAATAGAAACTAGATTAAGCTCTAAGAGATTCTCTTTTTGTTTGCAAAGAGAAGGTCTCAGAGTCTTAATATATATAGTTTCTAGAATTTTAAGATGGTAAAGCGAATGCGATTTGCTAAGGATGAGAAAAAAGTCCGCACTAAAATTCGAAGGGCAAATACGATTATTTGTAAGGTGCTCTCCTATAGATGAGCCATGGGTATTGTTCAAAACGTCCAAAAGTAGGTAGTTTCCATTTCGAATTTTGAATGGAACATGTTGTTTCACCCTATTATCTAATCTTTGAGACGTTCGCCCGACGTAGCGCACACCGCAGCTACATTTAAATAAATAAATAATAGAATTGTTATGGTGGGGGGGGGAGAACGTCTTTACAAATTGAAGACAAAATGGGTTTACAAGAAAAAACAACACGGGTATTTGATGCAAAGTAACGTTGTTGTACGACAGAAGAAATTTGCTTGAAAAAGCTTTCACTAACATTACCTAGCCAAGGTAGGCGTAGGTAGATAGGACATTTGTCGACAGATGGCTGTTTAATTTTATTGGAATTAGAAATTTTATTTCTAATTGTAGATTCCACGATTTGCAATGGAAAACCATTATTGCAAAGAGTCTTGGTAATAAATTTGACTTCATCATTTAATTTGGTCTCTGAACATGTCATACAAGCTCTATAGATAAGGGGCTTTGATAAGATTATATTTTTGTTTGGTGCAACAAAAAGTGTCCCAACGTGTGTAAAGACCAGTGAACGTATGTTTACTGTAGATGGAAGTCAAGAAAACTGAAGGTGTTTTACAAATCAGTACATCTAGAAAAGGAAGGTAAGAATTACTTTCCTTCTCTATAGTAAATTTAAGAACTGGGTGAATATTATTAAGGGATGCAAAAAAGGTATCCGGTCCCGTTTCATTGTTGAACAGACAAAAAGTTTCGTCAACATAACGAAAATAAACATCTGGTTTTTGAAAGCCAGATAAAAGACCCTTTTTCTGGAAACTTACGAAAATATTTGCCATAAGTTCCACAAAAATATTCTCAGGAATAGGGGGAGTTGGGAGCTGATTCTTTTTTTTTCTTTTCTTTTTTGCTAAATTTATGCAGAATTACACTCAGACTGAAAAAGTTGTGTTCTTTCGATATTGAAAGCCTTTCTACCTGCGTTTCACTCTCAGAGACTATTGATATATGTGCCGATGCCCTTTATCGCAGGAAGCTCCCAACTCCCCCTATTCCTGAGAATATTTTTGTGGAACTTACGGAATTCGCCACCACGTCGCTCGAATTCAGTTTTAATAACATTATGTATAGGCAGATAGATGGTGTTTCCATGGGTTCTCCCCTGGGATCGGCTCTGGCAAATATTTTCGTAGTTTTCCAAGAAAAGGGTCTTTTATCTGGCTTTCAAAAACCAGATATTTATTTCCGTTATATTGACGACACTTTTTGTCTGTTCAACAATGAAACGGAAGCGGATACCTTTTTTGCATCCCTTAATAATATTCACCCAGTTCTAAAATTTACTATAGAAAAGTAAAGTAATTCTTCCCTTCCTTTTATAGATGTACTATACCCATGGTTCATCTATAGGAGAGCACCTTACAAATAATCGTATTTGCGCTTCGAATTTTAGTGCAAACTTTTTTCCCATCCTTAGCAAGTCGCATTCTCTTTACCATCTCAAAATTCTAGAACCTATATATATATATATATATATATATATATATATATATATATATATATATATATATATATATATATATATATATTAAGACTCTGAGACCTTCTCTTTGCAAACAAAAAGAGCATCTCTTAGGGCTTAATCTAGTTTCTATTTAATAATTAATCCCCCCTTATTTTTTCATACATATACATATTCCCCCCCCCCTACTTTTTCATCTCCGATTCATTGATCCTCCCTTTTCTTTTTAAAACGTAATTAAGCCCGAATTTAGCTCTGTTGAGCGAGCTTCGAAACCGGTCAGCTGACGTATTCATTTTTATTTTTTAATTTCACAATCTAAAATAAAGAAAGTTCTCGAACAAGTTTAAATTTGGTCTTTACATAGCCATAATATATATATATATATATATATATATATGTGTGTGTGTGTGTGTGTGTGTGTGTGTGTGTGTGTGTGTGTGTGTGTGTGTGTGTTATTGTCCTCGTATGAGTGGATAAAACAGAGCGAATTCTTACCCCCACTTCTCCACCATTAAAAACTGTAACATGTTTGTAATTTTTTGCCCGGGTGGATTTGATAATTCAAAACTACCCTAATCAGTTACCCGTAGCAACGAGTTTAATGTTTACGCAGTTTTTCTTTCTTGCCCGTTTTTCGCCGGCTCCAGACCCCGCCCAGGATCCTTGGGTGACTCACTTCAATCGAAGAAGAGGGCTGTGTATTGTTTTGTCATCTAACGACAGCGACGACCGAGTACTTCTTTTTAGTAGGAAAAGTGACCCTCTAAAAAAATGAACTCTCAATCAATCGCCGAAATTCTCTCTCCCTCTTTCTCTCTCTCTCGCTCTCTCTCTCTCTCTCCAAAATCGCGTCGTTCACGTTTATCTGTTGACAGTCAAAAGCCGTCAAAAGCTGTGCAAATTGCATTTTGACACACTTGTTGCCACCTCTCCTCTCCCCGCTTCTCCGCACCTTCAAATTTCTCTTCTCCCTCTCTCGATTATGTGAAGCTGTACATTTTCTATTGCCTTTTTTCTGTTTTGTAGTGTTTTTTTTTTACACTGACCCATAATTTAAAAAAAATATTTTCTGAAATTGAACATTAATATAGTTACGATGTTTCTGAATTTTTGAGATGAGAAATAGTTTTTCTTGTTATCTGGATTCATGGGACTACTGTTCTCATCTTAAGTTTGATTTTCACAACATTTCGGTCGATGGAATCTCCGACTTTCTTCAGGTGTATCTTTTACAACTCGGGAATTTGGACGGAATTTCGAGCGGAACCCTCTATTTACTTCACGGGGGAAGCGTGCTCTTTTTCCGCCATAATTGGATAGATGTCCTAAATAATTCGCAATTGTATTTTACGGTCGCCCACACTGAGGATTGAGCCTTCAGGAGAATATATCTGATTACATTATGGTGGACAGTATTGAAAACCTTCGTTAAGCCAAGAAAATTGTATTCTCAATACAACTTCTCTTGAATTTGACGAGCAACGGATATCATGTCGATTGTTATGAAAACCTAGAATGAAAGGATACAATCAGTTTTATTTATGACTCAATCCAATATTTTAGTGGTGCATGATACAAAATAGCACAGTTAAAAATTGCACGGGACAAAATTGGAATAAGCAAATAAGAAAAATACGATCATTCTGGCTCGGCTTTTCTACTCTAGTTGTAAACAGGAACGTATCAATAATATTTTAATATTAATATTTTAGAACGAGTATTTACTCTGCTGCTTTGAGACAAATAAAATAAACTTTTATGAGTATTTTTGAGGGGAGTGTAGAGTTTTGTTTTAAATAAAAACAAAGCCCACTTACCTTATATCAAACGCAATAGATTTTATTTTTACTGTGCTGTAACTATTTTGAAGTTTTTTTTTATTTAAAAATTTTATTTCCATCAAAGCAGTCTTCACACACACACACACACACACACACACACACACACACACACACACACACACACACACACACACACACACACACACACACACAACAAACAGCAACTTAACTGTTTGGGGAAATAAATTCCTGAAAAGTTGTCAAAAATGTCATCCTACTAATAACTCTAAGTCCGAGTGGTAAGCCTTCACACTTATGGTAAATCATTTTGTACAACTTTTCAAGATTGAAGCCCCTAACTATAAAACAACAAGCAACGATGTTTCTAGTGTGTTGTGAAAAAATGAAACAAAACTCTTAACAGTTTCAGCATGTTTAATGCATACAAGTCGATAGATACGTTTCGTATAATACTTTAGTCATTTCCTGTTTACAATTTTTTTAATGATTATTTTTCTGAACTTTATCACATACTCTCTTGTTTTCAAACGAATAAAATCTATTTTTCTAAATTGGGATTGGGACTAGTTTTCCTATGTTATAGTTTTAAAATAGGCATTTAGTTCATACCTTAATATTAAACATTACAGTTGCTTTTGTTGTTACTGTGTTATATATGCGCTTATTCTTTTCATATAAATAGCTTTATTGTATCATTTGTCCGTCAGTGATGCTATTTTATGCATACAAATTTAACAGAAAATATAATATTCATAGTTATTTATGTGTAAGGGATAACGAAAGTAAAGTGATTAAATAAAATTTTTCAAGAAAGCTGGGTCACCTAAGTATCAGAAACTATCGCTAGTTCGAAATGATTACAAACCCTGCACAATAGGAGTATATTAAGAGGCGAAGGCATCCATAATTGGTTATATTTTAACAAAATTAATACATACAAGTAGACAGTAATTCATCCTTTTCATTTAGTAATAGACTTATGTGATTAATTATGGATAAGTCTTTATCCCAAAACATCATTCAGGTCAAATAGTCTATAAAACTTCTCCGTTTTTACTAATGATAATTTAAAGTTAAGGAATGTTGTTAGCCTTCATAGCCAAAATATTAATTACCATCCCTCATATCCCATATATATCCAAAATATATGTGTACATTTAGGAAAGGACTTGTTTTTAAAAGTATATGCATGTATTGAATTTCTAGATTAACCATCAAATGTATGCGTACAAGAGAACTTATTAAGGTTAGTCTATCACTAGTATTTATTTCATTACTACTACCATTATTGTTATTAATATTATAATAATGACGATCGTGATGATGAACACGTAAATATATTAATGCATAAATAAACACAATACATGTCCGACAGAAACGATACGTGTCTTTGGCAGACCTTCAGTCACGATCTTCTGTTAAAAAAAATCATATGTGCTCACCATCACCATCGTCTATCGTTTCTGTTGGATATGCGTTATTTTTTATGTATTAATTCATTTATGTGTTCATCATCACCAGCGTCATAAACATCCAAGAGACCTGGCGTCCTTAAAACAATTGTTCTATATTAACTTTTTACATAAGATTGCGAACGATGTTGACCCATTAATTTTAATCTCGCCTCTTCTGCTTTTGGTCGCATGAATGACCGAGTGTTCGCCAACCTCAATCTCAGGACCCATACAAGAGTCCCTGTGTACAAGACAGTCGTCATACTCACCCTCCTGTACAGTTCCGAGGCAAGGTTCCGTATCGCCATCACATCAGGCTGCTGAAGTCAATTTACACCAGAAGACTACAGCAGATCCTCGGCCTTCATTGGTGGCACAAGGTGTCCGATTCAGAGATTCGCAGGGGAGCTGGATTTACCCGCTAGAGTCACTCCTTATCCATTGTCAGCTCCGATGATTGGGCTACGTCATCAGGATGCCCTCAAGCAGACTAGATCGAAGAGTTTTCTTCGGTCAGCTCACTCACGGCCAACGGAACGTCGGCTGCCCGAAGAAACGCTACATATACTGCATCAAGCTCACCCTTCAATCTTTTGGAAACTATGACAGCGGACATAGACACTGTGTGCTCCACTTGTAAGAACGAGCATGAGTGAGCAGCTACGAAGCGTCGTACGCTGAGAAACCGATCAGTTACGGCCACTCACCCTCATAACCCAAATCCTCATGCATCGGGCTTCACAATCATCAACGGAGTCACAGAGCCAATTAAAAAATGATGAAAAAGACGTCGTCATCAACATGGATCGACTATTATAACTAATTGTAATTATTATTCTGTCGCTATGGTAACGCTACATTTTTAAATGGCACATGTATGACCTATTTAGTCAGCATAAATCTCTATACAAGCAGTTGCTTTTAGAACCTGCGGTAAAAGTGTTTTTATTTTTGGACTTCATTTATTCTCATAAACTGTCCTATTATATGTTGTCCTGTATAGAAGTAATTAATTCTTAGACACAAAAGGTCTCTCATTTTAATTTTACTACTACCGTCTTCGTAGTATTTGAACTTTAAGTTAATAAAATAGGAAGCTTGAACACACACACATATTTCTTTTAGAAAATCGCCACACAGACGCACAACAATTAAAAAGGGTCACGAAAGGGGGTGATAAGGGTAGTTTACCCAGATTCTCCTTTGATTAATAATTGATTTGAGGAGGGAGATGTAACGTATGCACGTTCAAAGAATATAACTGGCAAAATATCGGGCGTATTTTTATAGGAGACATCAGTCACAAAAACATCGGTTGGCTGAGTCGGCGTCTTAACACGTTAGTAAATAATGGAAGCTAATAAAATATTGAATCAATACTATTATTTTGTTTTTTTCTATGAGAAAAACTACAATTGTCTTAACAATTCATGCGTACTATGCAGTTTAACACTGTTAAAATATCTTTAAAATATTCTTTAAATAATAAAATCTTTAAATTCTAATTTTCACGTGGAACATGATGACATTAACGTATGGATTTGATTGGGAATGATTCTGGTCGTTTTATGAAAAAGTAATATTTGAAAACAGAAACAATTAATTTCTAAGTGTTGCATTTCATTTACGCCGCTCGAATCGTTTTCGTGTTGTAAATGATTTCTTTGATTTATTTTTGTCTTTTTGAGATTTGTAAAAATCAAAATGTTTCTACTTAAAATTTATGGCAAGAAAAGCATATGGAATATATTGTTATTTTTCGAGAAAATCTTATCAAAACTATGCACGAATTCGACGTATAAAAATTATTCAATCGTGATTAAAAATGATACTGTGCATTCCATTGAACTTTGTAGTTTACAATATTATTTACGTAATCTAGATTACTTAGGGCATAAGCCCGTTAGTATAGATGAGAGAGGTAAATTTAATATCAATTCGAAAGAAGAGTTTGTGAGGGGACACAGTGAAGCGAAGAGATAAAGGAAGAGAGCGGAGAGAAAAACGAAAAGAGAGAGAGAGAAAAAGAGGGAGAGAGAAAGAGAAAGAGAGAGGGGGCTTGGAAGGCAAAGTGAATCTCGGTTGCTGGCAAGATAAGATATCTGTCGCCGCCCGTCGTTGTGCTTCTGATAACCTCTGTTGTGCTTGAGTCAGACAGAAGCATTGAAATAACAATTGAAGAAAGCCACACTCAGCGGGAAGGACGGGTGAAGTGCAACAAATTCCAAAAACTGTCATCAGAAGGATTCGCACCTGATCATCAGGTGTGATTCGATCAATTTGAACACCTGTTTAATCGGAATCTTCGCCTCTTCCCTCCTACCAAACCCGCCAAGTGGAAATGTTAAACACCGTATCAATGGGTCTCAAGATGTTTCACCTGTGTGAACACTATATTCAATTTATTTGCAAGCATTTCTTTCTTTTGATTTAATATTTATGAATTAAGAGAAGTATCGATTTGGTGACGGTTATCGATATAGACCTTGTTTAGGTTCTGTCAAGATTCTTTTTACACGTTCACTTATATCCTTGGAATACGAATGAATCGAGCTTTCCCTCATTTAGTTATGAGATAAGTAATAGAATAGACTAGAGTCTTAGACCTTGGAAAGACAACAAATCTAGAAGAAAAACGGACATTTACAGCCAGAACTCATCTGAATACACCGCAGAATTAAAACTTTCCTTACTTTTATGTGCCTAGCGCCAGAAAGATTTTGTATGGACATCCTTTCTTTTAAAGAGTTTTCTGTCTATGGAACACATTACTGGAGAACTGCTTTCCTTCGTATTATAATATTGGTTTCTAAATGGGCTACAAAAAATAATTGCCATAAACTGTATGTTAAATAATCAAACTTCGTGCATACATTTGATTGTTCCACATCTTTCGACCGACAATAATTCCATCTTCTTAGCATTTATCCTCGAGTAGCTCTTGGATTTTATATGTGGTGACATATTTTTACCATTCTAGTACCTTTCCCACGGAAAAGGGGTTGCTAGTCTCTCTCTACTTTAATTTTATGTTAATGAGGATACTCGACTGATTTGAAATTACTGGTCCTACTGGCAAGACATTCATAGCAAGAACATGTCTCTTTACCACAATTGACAAAAATGTTCTTTTATGCTTCCACATACCTAGTGTCAGGTGAAATCCCCGTATCAAGAGTAATTTCCATGGAGTAAGCTTTCTTGCAAATGCGTCTATTATGTGCAACTGATTACGACAGGGGCGATTCCTTTCAGATTACAACATAGTTTTGTTAAAATACATTGCCAGCAAATCCGTGTCATAAATCACACCATAAAAAAACAAACTTTATTGATACCATTGAATGGTTATCATCTTTAAGCTGACAATCACGCGATCCCATAAATATTTATCCTCGAGTGACCTCGATCTTGATAAGTGATGCCTCAATTCCTGAATCGTACTATGCATATCAGACTTCATTAAAATATGTTTTATTAAAAAGAATATAATTGATTGGAAAGTATGAGATTCCAATTTTAAATTTTAAGGAGGACACATAGAAGAAAAGCTATTTTAGTTTTGTAGAAGAATCGGACGTAACATCTTTCAGAAAAGTAAAGTATAAGTTAAAAAATTACTTCAGCAAAAGAAGAAAAAAGAGTATTTTCAACTATATTTTAGGTATAAATCAAAACAGTACTCCCATGAAATAGAGGGAAGAGTATATTGCTACGCACATTTTCAAAACAAGCGAATCATTAAAAATTGGATTTATAAATTATCCCCGAAACTATGTTATCGATGTGAATAATTACATTGGGAAAATGTTGAAGTTTTCGGAATAAAACTTCGGTTTGTGAAGACTCTTTCAGCTATGTAAATTTGTTATGGAAAGATCAGATCCAGTGCTCTACTCTAAATTAACTGTTTTATTAAATATTTCGACTTGGGTAAATTTCAGTCTGTCTTTTCGTTTGATCTTATATTTCAATATGTTTTTGCTTTGCTTTTGCTTCTAGAATGTGAATTTTTATGACACAACTTGCCGCAACTTTGATAAGTTTTATTCCGAAAACTGCAACATTTTCCCAATGTAATTTATCCACATCGATAACATAGTCTCGGGGGTAATTTCTATTCTGTTTTTGTATGGTTTGCTTGCTTTGAAAATGTAGGTAGCAATATACTCTTCCCCATATTTAGGGGAGTAATGTTTTGATTTATACCAAAAATATAGTTGGAAATATTCTTTTTCTTTTTTCAGGGAAGTAACTATTTAACTTATACTTTATTTTTCTGACATGTTACGTCAGATTCTTTTATATTTTTAGAATCGCTTCTTACGCATACAACCTTTTGACTTTATTCCCCAAGATTCTGTAGTGTCTGATTAAATTTGATTTCAAGTTTTGCTAGTATTTCTCGTTTGATTTTGGCATTCTTTGCAGCCGCTAGTCTCTGAACGAACGTGAGGCATTTAAATCAATTGTTGACAAATCTGCTAGTCTAAATTTGTTAAGTGCTTGTTTACGACTGAGGCGAACTCTTAACATTCTTCGTCGTCTCGCTTACCTACATTAAAATATTCATACCTTTTGTGGAACATTGGAATATTGTGGCTGTAAAGTTCCGATAGTAATTTCAGGGTTTCCACGACCTCCAAACTCGTGTTGTTTTTTTAGGTAAGATGTATTCCGCAAGTCTTTTGTAGTAAGTAGTTCCTAACTTTGGTAAAAGTAGTTGAATTGTTTTTACATCAGGCCAGTTTATGCAATCGACGTTTAAAAGGTCTTTATAGCTTCTAAAGAAAGCATCGGGCGATTTATCTTCATCAAGAACGTAAGTAAAGGTCTCTGTATTTTCCATATAGCGTTCTTGTTGCTTTCAGTAGGTAGTTTATTCTTTAGGTTTTTGAGAAATAATTCTTGTTTTTTCTGCAGTTGTTATTCCATTTTTCTCTTGCTGTTCTTTTGAGGTTCCATTTTTTGTTGTTGAATCTTTCGTTTTTTTTTTTTTTTTTTTTTTTTGGAACAACCTTTTTTCTGTCCTCTCCTGGTAGTTTTTCTGGACTTCATAATCTGAACGATAATAGCTTCCATCCGTCAAATTTTTCTTTATTACAAAAATAAAATTTACTAAGAAACAACAACTTTTCTCCTCAATTTTTTAATAGCTTATGTAATTTTACTAATTACAGTTTAATGCTGAACTTTAAAGTTTGCATTTTTTTCTGAAGGGAAAAACTATTTGATTAAAGTAAACATTACTTAATTTTTCTTCTTAATTTTCATCGAAATGCTTTTCCAATAAATTTTGGTAAACATATTTATCTGGTGTCCGAAAAAAGTTAGTTTTTCGTAGTACCTGTTTAAATCTTGTGAGGTGAGTATGCCACTTCATTGCCAGATAGTTTTATTATGTAACTACTGGTGTTAGTTTATCTTTTGCTCGAAAACAAGTTAGTATTTGGTGGTAATGCAATGTTTTAGGTATCCATTTATGAATTCTAGTTATTTATCGCCAAATTTGTTGTGGTTCAGAAAGTTCACTCAGAAAGACTGGAATACGGATATAGTTTAGAAAAGGTATTTGTATTTACAACATGCAGAATACATAACGAAAGTAGTACTTAATGGCAATATGTCGTACTACAACAAATTTCCTAGGTTGGTACCTCTAGGTATGTTTATACCGTCAGAAGAGTTCATGTTTAAAACTAAGGAAGATTATCCTCTCAATACATGATGATTGCTGCATCTTTCCAGATGATCGCCGTCACATTGAGTTCTTCCAATCTTGTCTATGCCATCTCGGATGACTCTGCACTCCCACTGCAGATTTTCACACCTTAAAGCAGACGCGACATACAAATTGAGCAATTTCCATCGAGTTGACTTCCTCTGGAGATTGAAGGGGATTCCTATGAACAATCACATGTCTTCTCAGACCAGCAGTAGACTTGCAAACTTTGCTGCATCTTAAACACATCATTTGGTTTGGACTAATAGGTGCAAAGTTGACCTGAATGGGAGTTTTGTGCGACTTAAGGTGGTTGACGTGGCCAGTTTTTGACAAAAGTACTTGTTCACAAGTATGGCATTTCCAGCTCTGTGTGTCATAGTTAAGAGCATCAATTAAACCTTTGCGAAGATCTCGATTCAGATTGCTGTGGGCCTGTTTTCATTTCTCTAGAGCATCACAACTTTCACGTACAAGCTTTCGCCACTTCGACCTTTTCAGAGTAAAATCTTCCCATGTGTCGATATCGATTTGTAAGACTTTCAAATTATTCTTTGTAGAGCCCCTGAACCTCTTCCTAGGCTTGTGTTGAGGGCGCTTGCCATTTCTCATCTCCCCATAAAAAATTAGTTTTGGCAGCCTACAATCTTTCATTCGAACCAAGTGACCACCCAACGCATGTGAGATCTGATTACAAGGTTCTCAACACTAGAGCAACATGTTCTCACAAGGATTTCAGTATCGGGTACTTGTGCTTGCCACTTGATGTTTAAGATACGTCTCAAGCATTTTTGGTGAAATCGTTCAAGCCATTTAATGTGGCTTTGATGCAATGTCCGTGTCTCCGATGAATACAAAAGTGTGGGTAGCATACAGATCTTGTAAATGTAGATTTTAGTCCTGTCTGTGATGCCACGATCAGACCACACTCTCTTCTCCAACATTCCAAAAGCTACAGATGCCTTCTGAATTCGCCTGTGGATTTCAGTATCGAGACAGTCATCCCTTAGACAAACTCATACTCAGACAAAAGACAGTGCAGAAGTCAGCCAAGCTATCCATTATATGCTGCATATCAGTCTTAGTGTGTGACAAAAAAACAGCATCGTCTGCATACAGTAACTCCTTGACCAAGACATGATGCAGCTTGGGTCTGGCATTAAATCTTCTAAAATTAAAAATGCGACCTGTGGTTCGAAACTTTAACATGACACCCCTATCGCAACCTCGAAACGCATGAGCAAGTAGAGCAGCAAAATATACAGAGAAAAGAGTAGGGGCAGGAATATCACCTTGTTTGACACCATTGTCAACTGGGATTTCATCAAACAATTTTCCGTAAAACGAGGCTGGAGCTTTCATGTCCCTGTGCAGTTCTTTGAATATTCTAACAAAGATTGGAGGACACCCTACTTTCTCTACGATTAACCAGAGAGCATCCCTGTTGACGGTGTCAAATGCTTTGGTTAGATCAACAAACACTTGATACAGTGGTATCTCTTATTCAATGCATTTCTCCTGGACTGCCGGGCTGAAAAAATCATATTCATAGTTCCTCTGTCAGACCTAAAGCCACTTTGTGACTCTGGAATAGCATTAAGACAAACATCCTCCAGTAACCTGTTTAATAGAAGTCGTGCGAGAACTTTCCCTGCAGCTTCCAAAAGTATAATCCCATTTTTCTGTCTCTTCCCTGTAAACAGGGTCACCTCTCGATACATACATGATGAGTGCCACTCCCTCAGACATTTAAAATCCATGAGCCCAAATACCTGAGGGAGTATCTATACAAAGATGATGTTACAGAGTCTTAGCTTTGTGCGACAGCTAAGTTTCTCTCTCGGTTCAAAATGTTGAGATCCAGCAACAAGCAAGAGCAAGATAGCCAGCAACAAATTAAACTGCAGACCAGCTTAATGCGGGTACTGGTCTTCCGCTTTATGGTTTTTTAAATCAGAGATTTGCTTCTCCTATAAAGGTTGCCTTCACCACGGCTTACGGGAGCCCTCTCCACCCCAATATACATATACACACACAAATATACACGGTGCTAGTAGAAAAAGAGTTCATTCGCCCTTTGGAAGGTCTTGTTTTTAATCCTTCAGGGAGACTAGCCGCCCTCCTCACCAAACAAGTCTGGTTGGGTAACCAGTTTTACATACATACACACATACATATATACACACGCACATATATATGTGGGGGTCGTGCATTCGTATGTTAATGTGTACGCTTCCCTACAAATGAGACACTGGACACTCTAATGGAAAATTAATGTTTTTAACTGGGGTAAAAAACTGAATTAATTATCATTCTTAACACTATCGTCAAAATGTAAGCTATACATTACTTTTATTTAAACGTGGCATAATTTTTTACACGTTTCAGACATTTTCAAATGAGGTTGGGTAATTAATAAAATAATAGTTTCTGTGTCGTTGAGAGAACAGCATTTAATTTTAGTGTAAATTTGCCCTGAAGATATTAATTAACAAGAACAAAAATGTAAAATTATTGATAATGGGTTCAGGAATAGCTGATGTGTATTCATAAGATGTGTATAAAAAATTATGAAGATGATGTATATTTATGTATGCGTGTAGATGTTGATTGAAATGTCTTACATACTGTGAAATATATGTACGTGGCCCTCTTATCAGTAAGTTCATTAGCAGCCAGGCGAGAAGAAAAGCGCGAATTTTCTTGTGCACCTATTTATATCACAGATTGCTGCCCCTCTACTCTCACAAAAGGAGTTATTTCAATTTTTAAATGTCCCTCTAGGTGTATGTATGCTTAAATTATGCATAAAAAGATACGTAATGACTCAAATATCCTCCCCCCCCAAATTGAGAAAATTATTTTCTGAAACCTATTTTTAACAATATATATGTTTTAATGTTGTATGAGATCGTGTCCTTTTTCGGTTGTGTGCATGAATTTTGTGTATTGCTATCATCTCTGGTGTTAGCTATTACGTTTTAGTCACATTTTATGTTTTGTATCTGAGTTAAGAACTGTGATATACAGTTCAGGTGATGAGATTCTCTGTGTATGTTTTTATCCGCTTTGGAAAATAATGCATATAATAGTCATTTAAGATGGTGAATTGCCTGTTCTAGATTATATTTGGTTGAGCTTTGAATAGATCAAATATATAGTTATCTTGGTGCAATCAATATCATAATGTAGTATCGCGCTTATAGGCGATGTGCTTGCATCAGTAGTCGGGATTTGTTTAGCATGAACGCTGTCAGTCCTGTATGTGAGTTTGGTGTGACGTAATGCGGAGTCTTATTTTGTTAAATACGTGAAGTTCTGTATAAAATGTAAATGTTTGTTTTTTCCTTTCTCCTTGTGCTGTAGATTATTCGCCAGAACTGATAGCATCTCGGGACAGTTTGGATGAAAAGATAATAATGAATCAGCGACTGGTGGTTAGAATTATTGTGTTGCTTCTATTTTTTTCAGGCATAGGTGTGATCCCACTTTCATTAATTTGATATTTCAGAAATAGCAGTTTCTTAGCACCACATTTACTTTTAGACCCATTGTGTAGAATTTAGTGAAGATGTTGCTAATTTGTTGTTTGGTCCGGACATTTTATGAGAACGTCGTTTATGTAAGCGTAGACATAAGTTAGTCATCTCAATGAGGTGTTGAAAAGTTTGGATAGGTCTTTATTTGTGGTTATGGTGAGTGTTTTATTGTGTCGTTTACATCAAATGATTTGGTGATGTATAAATATTAGTCTAAAGTGTTGACATATTGTTACTGAACATATTCCAGTTAGAACAAACTGCATTAGTATTGCTTTCACATAGATATCTGCCATATAGTCTGAGAATGTTTGGTTATACAGGTGGACAGAATGGTCATAATATAAAAGATAATCGGCTCCTACATTTTAAAGTTTGCTTGTATAAGTTTCAAGGCGAAGTTTGAACAAAGTTCTAAATTCTGAGTAATTCATTTTCTGACATACGTCTGGATTTTTAAACAGTTTTATGATGGCGGTTTGAACGTGGAAGGTATATATTTGCTTCCAGATCGTAGTGGGCGAACACTTATATATTTATTCATCAACTGCGGTTTTAACAGCGTCGGCGACCATGGCTCACCAAATTGTAGAACCAAACAAGTAAACAAGTAAACAAGTAAATACGGTAGTTTCCCGTTGCTTTCCGTCTTGATTCGGGGTTGCATCTCCATCAGGGAGTTCAAGGCGCCGCCAGATACCAACCTGGACATTTCTACGACGGTACGGTACATACAGCACTTAACCTTACCAAATAGTCACCCATCTCCTGAGCTCACTAAACTACCTTTAAAGGACTGGGAGAAAAAACCTAGAAATCAAGGGAAAATTCTGTGTGTTGTGATTTTAATACCATGTGAGAATTAGGCAGTAAGTATTTTGCAGCTGTGAAACTGCTGACTCTAGCTTTTATTCAATCGAGAATCGGTACTGTAAAAACCATTAGCTTCTACTCCTTTCTACAAGATACAAATGAATCACGGTTTTTAAAGACTCCTAATATCGACAAACATCTACTCCGCTAAAAGAGTTTATCTCTTTAGCAAGACAAGAACAAACTACTCTGAGAAAGACAAGAACTTAATTGGATTAGCAGAAAAAACATGGTGTTAGATTATGCCAGGACAACACCGGGTTACTTTGCTGATAGTCGGCTTAGGGAAATCGACTATTATTATTATTATTAAAAAGTTCAAATATTAGATAAAGAACATTATTATTTGTTGGTATGCAGAATTTGTTTGTGTACAACGAAAAATATGTTTATAGTTTTTCGAATTTGGAACGGGTTAGTGAAACAACAAAGAAAAGAACCAGGAATGCGACATTGGCGAAATGAATGTTTAAATACTCAAATAAATAGGTTTCAAAATAACAGATCTGAATAGAGGAACCGTAATTAAAAGTCACATATTAAAAGATGTGAGTTGAATGACGTAGTAGCAACCGAGTAGTTAGATATATACTGAGTTAGTCAGTGGTCAATGAGACAAACAGACAGTTGGAGGGCTGAGACAGAGTCAGCTAGCGACAGGGCCTAGGACTCTAAGACTCTAAGACGCGTGCAATCTCCCAATAGCAAAGCATTTGGAATAAAAGTTATCTAAAATACAATTCGAGGCTTGCTGGACATTCCTCAGGATGGATATTCATTTCAGTTTTTGACTGATTCGTCAATAAACCCACAGATGAACGAATTTATGTTTTCCTGTTTGGCAAGATGTAACCCCCCCCCAAACGATGTTCCGTCCCTTTGTTGTAAGGACATGTTTGTTTATAAAATGTTACATGTTGAAACTGTATCTACATATGTAATGTATATATGTGTAAACAGTTATATACACATCCAACGACACAAGAAACTCATTATATACCCACATACATTATATACACTCCTTGCATATATATTGACCCTATTATCTAACAAACCGTTAACCTGACGCTACGTAACATATAGTTAATTTAGTGTCGTGCTCCCCTTAAAGAGAGTACAACGCAACAATGGGAGATTTGAGTAAAATTATTTCTGTATCTTTATTGACAGAATCAAGTTTACTCATGACATTGAAAATGCAAAATAAAGGCCACCGTAGAGAGCATTGCGAGATTGTGGACAACTATCTGCTTAGGTTTGTATGAGGCAGAATGTAAGGGAAACGATCGGTTTATGCAAATACTGAACAATATAAATAAATTCATACTCTTAACTTTTTATAAAAAGTTTCGTTTTTTTTGTTTTGTTTTTTTGCTGCAATTCGAATTCTTTCACTTTGGGTGGGGGTGGGGGGCGATGTTATTTTACAAAATATTCAAACGCTTTTCTTGTGTTGGTATCGTTATGTATGGAGAGACAACTGATACGAGGGTGTGCAAAAAGTAATGTTCCTGACACACTTTTCATAGCAGATATTATATTTTCTACATTGGAACAACCACAGTTACTCATTTCTCCCAGTGTTTCAAATAGTTTTTGTAGAACACTTCAGTTTGGTCCCTAACCACGACGTGACTTCGGAAATCAAGCTTGTATCTTTTGGGAAATGCTTTCTTTAAAATACAATTTCATAGCTGGAAAAAGGTTAAAATCAGAGGGTTCAAGGTCAGGAGAGTAAGGAGATGGGGAGGATTTCATAGCCACATCCCGCTTATTTTATAAATTCCCCTGGGGTGTGTATTTTACACTTGACTCAGTTGAAACAAATGTAAATCTGAAACCGCAATTTATTGAGAGCTGTAATTTGCTATATAGACCGTAGGGATAGAACACATTGCACAGGCAAAATTTCAACCAGATCAGAAAAATGGAAGTGGGTTAGAGACATTGCTTATTGAAGGATCATTCTAACTCCAGGCGCAATAATATTTGCACAATCTACAACCGCTCTTTCCAGATATGCATTCTTTTATGTTTATAAACGTGCTAAATTGTGCGGAAAATTCATAATTATTTTTGCAACGTTTTTGCAACTTTTCTTATAATAAATATTTGTTTAGCAAAATGAAAAATAAAAAAGCGTTTTATGTCTGCCGCTATTTAGTTCCATCCTCACGTAGGCAGAGGTAGACGAAATCGTTTTTTAAGGTAGAGAAAATAAGCCCCCCTCCAAGAGCACTGCAAATTGAGACAAATACAAATATTTGCCTTAGTCTAGAAAGGTTTCTCTCTCGTTGATCGAGAACAAAAAAGATAGATTGTGGTATCGGAACAGATATTACACTTTGATCCATGCCATAATGCCAATAGGTGAATGGACACATTTAAAGATAGAGGGTAATGTGTTATTTTATTTAGGAGTTTATATCATCCGGCAAAAAGAACTCTCCGCCAGTGTTCACATTGATATTCATACTCATATAAAATAATATCTTAATTAGTGAAATTATAATAAAAAGAAAGATAGAAGGAAGAAAACGTCTCAAACAAGAAGGTTAAAGAAAAAAAATACGTATCAATCAGTATATAAAGTAAGAAAATATGAAAGAAAACATCTCATCATGGAAATAGAGTCACACATTTCTTTCGCAATTCATTCTAAACGGGGTTATTGTACTTGCTATTAGCTTTCTCTCTTCCCCCAAACAATCGAAATTATTTCGTTAGATAGTTTTTACTCGTTAAATTTTGTGTGACAGGACGGATATATATTTATGTTCTTTATTTTAAAGGGGCGATTAATCAGCTTCCATTTATCAGTTTACTCAGCGCTAACATAATTGATTCTAGAATCATCCAAAGAAGGTGGCGATTTAAGGCTTTCTTTTTCAATTAACGTCATTTTGTTTACCGCTTTTTGCGTGTGGTATTGAATAAGGAAATAAAAAAAAAATGGACAAATAAAGAAACCAAAACTGAATAAAGAATCGGGATTAAGGTTGGGAGTGTTAAGATGAAAATAAGACGAAGTGAAAACCAAAAATGAATAGGAGGGATGAGGA
Source organism: Euprymna scolopes (assembly GCF_053919585.1). NCBI lineage: Eukaryota > Metazoa > Mollusca > Cephalopoda > Sepiida > Sepiolidae > Euprymna > Euprymna scolopes. The sequence continues at coordinate 197,653,269 of NC_136484.1, forward strand.
TGCTGATAAAAACAAATCAAGAATGAAAAGTAATAAATCAAAGATAGTTGAGAGAGTGTGTGCAAAGAGGGAAGGAGAGAGAGAGAGAGAAGGGAGGGGAGATAGAAGATAAGAAAACAGAGATTGAAAGAGAGAGAGAGTGGGTAGAGAAATAAATAGAGAGAGGAAAGAGGATGTTACAATGAGAGAAGAGACAGAATGACAGAGGGACAAAGAGAGACAGAGAGATAGAAATAGATAGATAGATAGAGAGAGAGAGAGAGAGAGAGAGAGAAACTGAGCGAGAAGAATAGAGAATGGGCGAGAGGAATAGACAGAGAATGAGAGAGAAGAACAAAGCGTGAGAGAAATAACAGAGTAAGTGAGAGGAACAGAAAGTTAATATAAGAGAGAAGAGGAACAGAGTGAAACAGAGAGTGAGAGAAGGAAAGAGGGGAATATAGTGATAGAGAGCGAGAGAAATAAACAGGGGATTAAAGAGAGAGGAACGGAGATTAGCAAAGAGAGAGAGAGAGAGGAACGACGAGAGAGAGAGAGAGAGAGAAAAGGAGAGGGTGAGAATAAGGGAGGTAGAAATGAGATGAATGTAGAAAAACGACAAATCATCGTCAGATAAAGGAGGAGGCGTAAGAGAGAATGAAAAACAATGTGAGTCGGTGTGAATGGAGTGTTGACTGAAGTCAAAGGTCAGTCTTCTTGAAGAGAAGAGGGTGACAATTAGATGTTGTTCAATCGCATTAATTTGTAAACGGTGTTTGTGTCAAGTGACCAGCTGAAAAGCCGAAAAGAAAAGTGTGAATTTAATTACCAATCACAACCCAGTCCCACATAGCCTCGCCCGCGTGTCTCAAAAGGAGTGTCAGGGGGGTGTTAGGTCCCGGGTGAGTGGAGAGGGGGTTAACGGACGTATAGTATAGTCATTGTGGCTCATGAATGTGGAAATATGGACAAGGAAAGAAAGAGGAGGGGAGTTTCCTGATGGAGAAAGGTATAAATTCAAGCTTGAAAACTCTTCCACGGAGCTATCATTGCCAATGTATTAATGTGAAGTACACCCGCGCGTGCTCTAACACTGGGACACTGGCTTATTCTCCTCATCTTCTGGCCTTATGGTACAACTCTGTGGCAAGAAGGAAGTTAATGCTGTTTTCTCTTGTGTACATCTAAGAATATGTTATTTTATTTCATTTTGTTAGGTTGTAACAGAAAGTGTCGACAGTTTAGTAGTTACCGTCACGGGCTGTCGGTTCAGTGTACTACGTTCGAACTGAATTATTTTCAAGAATTGAAAACCAGGGGATGCCATGTTCGAATGTGATTCGTTTCACAGAATCAATTTCATCCAACTGACACAAAACGCTGTGTGGAAACTCCTGGAAAGGAGGTAAATAAAATAATATATAGTCAAATCGTAGATTAAGACGTTTCAGCAGAACACAGGGTAAAGGCGAAGAAGGAAGCCAAACGACGCAAATACATTAAACTTACCGGAGAAATGGAAAGAATATGAAAATTAAAAAAAAAAAAATTATACGAGTAATTATAAGAGGGTGAGGAAGAATCTCGAAAAATCTTGAAAAACATTTAGAGAAATTGAAATCAAAAATTAAGACCATATAACAATGTCTCGTTAAACATCATCACTTCTTCGTCTGGATGAGTTCATTTTTCTTCTTTAGACGTTAGACACGAGGTTAGGTAAAGTTTGAAAAACTAATGCATTCAGAAAATATCTGTTTTTTATTAATTCCATTTTCACCCGAAACAAGACACAGTGCCACTTTGATGTAGAGGGCTACTATCAGCGACATAAGTTGCAGGAATATTATGTAGGGAGATGAGCAGCAAGATGTCTGTTCACGTTACAGTTGAACTTCTGCGTATCAGTACAGTCGGGGAAGCAGGGGCCCGAAAAGGAATTCGAATGTCTAGCAGTTATTGGGAAGAAACAATTAGAATAGAAGGCTTTCTTACATTTAGGGATCTCTACTGTGTAGGGGTGGGATTAAGCTGCTTGTCGGGGGGTATTTACGTCGAGGGAGTACAAGGTCTCGCAGTTCGTCAGAGCATCCGCCATTACAATACTTGTAAAACAGGCAGAGGGATGCAACATCTCGTCGGTGGGACAGAAGTTGAAGCTTAGATGACAATTCAGGATCTATCAGGTTAGCGACTCTCTATTGGCCCCTGTCCAAGAACGAGAGACTAGTAGCAGATGCATCAGCCGAAATCTGGCAACAGTACTCCGTACATGGGCGAACAGTGGGCTTGTAAAGGTACAGGATACTTTCAGGCGTACGTAACTTTCTAGCACGAGAGAGAGAGAGAGAGAGAGAGAGAGAGAGAGAGAGAGAGAGAGAGAGAGAGTCCAACTTCCTCGCAGCGGTCCTGGCAATGCTCTCAATGTATCTGTTCCAACTCATGTTCTCTGTGAAGATTAAGCCAAGGAGTTTAAAGAAGTACTTTCAGGCAATGAATTTTTAGTCATAGCTGTTAGTGGTTTAGAACATTTCTTGTAATTATTTAAGGAAACAAGCTTAGTCTTGGTAGCATTGAATGTGACCATCCATTTTTGTTCCTATTCCAGTACAGACTGGAGGTCTTCCTCTAGTCTTCCTTCCATTTCCTTAATGTGTTCATTTGTTTTCCCCTAGTGCCTGCTATAGGGCGTTGTGTTAGTAAATATACCCATCTCAGAGACAATTTTATCCGGGAGGTCATTTATGAATATTAGGAATAATAATAAAGGTCCAAGGATAGACCTCTGAGGTACCCCCGCACTTAGATAATATTATTTAGATTTACGACCGTCGAGGATAACCTAGATTCTTCTCTTACTTAAGAAAGATTTAATTATGTTAAGTATTCGTTGAGTGATACCATATGATCTGATTATATATCTACGGCTACCGCTCTACCCTCCCCTGCTTTGTCCAGTGAATGGTATATACATTCAGAGATTACAGTTAGGATATCTGCTGTATAATGGGCTTACCTACATCCATATTGTTGGTCGGTCAGTAGTTTAGCAGCTATAAAGTGATGGACTAGAGCTTGATTAATTATGAACTCAAATATTTTGGCGAAAAGCGGGGAAAGGTTAAGGCGATGATAATTTAATATGTCAGTTCTTTCGCCAGAAATCTTGAAAACTGGTACCACAGAAACAGTTTTCTAGCAGTCAGGAAAGCAAGATTCGTTAAGGCATTTGTTGTAAAGTTTGAAGAGATCTGGAGCAACCTCGGCGGAGCATTTTCTTTAATAGCACAGCCGGGATGAGATCGGGTCCACATGCCTTTGAGTTGTCAAGTTTTTTTTTTTTATGATATCATGCCCTTCAACAGGGGTGATTTTCAGATCATCTACTATGAAAGCCAGAGAGGGAGTAGTTTGCTGGATTCAATGGGGAGTTTGAGGCAAACCGACCGGCAAGTATGTTAGCCTTCTCGATTGCTATGCAAACAATCTCATGATCGTTTGATAGTGGGGGAATTGTTGATTGCCCATTATTTACTACTCTGTTGTAGATTTTCCAAAAATCACGGGTTCCCAATTTCTGTGCTTCGATTTCTTGTGTTCTCTTTGCTACGTAAATATTCTCATTTAACCTGTCAGTCAGCAAGATCCAACAGTGTATAGACCTCTAGTTGCTAGAAGACTTTCTACTAGAATTGTTTATTTCTTCGAACACCTAGCTTTTTGAATTCCCTACCTGCTTCCTATTTCCGATGACTGTACTGACATGCAGGAGTTTAAATGTATATGAACAAGTATCTCGCTACACAACTCCCGCGAATTCACATTAGCTAATTACGTTTCAGTGGCTTTCCACCTTGTTTGGTGGTAAACAAAAGTAAACAATAAATAAATGTTGTCATTTTATATATCATTCTATTAGTAAAACCTGGCGTTAAGGATTGAATGGGATCACTACTATATACTTTTTCTCTGGGTTAATAACATCCGATTTCTTTCTTTGTTTCCAAATATAGTCAGAAAATTATTTAAATGTTAGAAAAATCGGTTAAGAAACTAAGCCAAGGATTTTTCCCTCTGTACTAAATCCAACAGAGTTTAAGCCATTATGACTATTCGGATAGCTGTCTGCAACAGTTTTAACGCAACAAAAGGTTTTGTATCAATATGTGTTGATGGATGAAACTAAATTCACAACTTCACCCCGGAGTCAAATCGGCTGTTAGTTAAGTGAAATCTGCCCAAATTGACCGACGACTCAAACATCAGCAACGCACGTTTTTAGTCTTTGCATTTTGGAATGATTTCGTTCATTAGTGTTCGTGAGAAAAGCAAAACTATCAATAGTGAATTCTATGTAACATTATTGCTGTGTTTGAGGGAAGAAACCGCGAAAAAATCGTAACAATGAAAAAGATTTATGCAGACCACACCAGAATCTATAGCAACACTTCAATGGCCAGCAATAACCAAAATATTTATATCTTCTGATCTTTAGCATGTATAACAATGAGGAAAAGGGTGGATGGTTTATCAATGTATCGAAAACCAAGCTTCTCTCTTTTCATGATAATCTCTGTGAACTCCATAAGGCCCCAACTGAGATGAATGGCTTTCGTCTTGAGGAAGCTTGAGGTATTGACTTGCTTCTGGAACTGACCTTTATGCGTATCTGAAATTGAACATACACATCAAAACTGTCGCCAAAATCGCTGGAAAAATATTTGGATCATTCTATCTCTAAAGTTGGTATCTCACTACCGATGCAATCCTCTATCTGTATAAGAGCCAAGTGCGTCCTTAAATGGAGTACTCTCTTCATGCCTCGGCTGGAACTACTTGGCGCTTCTATCGTGCTTCGATAAAGTTCAAAATAAGTTGCAAAACCTGGAAAGTGATGCTCTATCCTATTTTCTTCAACCTCGGTCCAACTGAAGAGACGTTGCGAACCTGTCTCTGTTCTATCGTTATTTTTGTAGCATGTACTCATCTGAACTCCAATCTATCGTTCCACCACTTGCCAAACTTTCGCAAAAAGCACTCAATTAGCTACAATCACTATCCATAATTTCCCCCACTCTCTTTTTGTGCCTAAATATGAACGAAGATTCCATGAAAAAAGCTTCTTTCCTAGAACTGCCCACTTGTGGAACATTGTTCCGCTTGCTGCTTCCCAGCTGACTACAATATCGTAGCCTTCAAGTCCAATGTAACAAGTTTTAGTTGAATCGTTCCCTTAAACAATCAAATTCTACCCAACTTATACCATTAACGATTACTACACTACCACCTTGCATTTATTATCCCTTATCCTCGCGCGGCCTCGGGCCTTGATAAGTGATACTTCTTTGGATAAAAAGGAAGAAAAGGTGCTATTTCACTAAGTCAATGAATTGTCGATCGCATCGATTGCAAACCTAAATGATTCGCCCTTTTAATGGTTTCCACACACACACTATTTTCTGGATATTATATCCAGCGAATCGTGGTTTGCAGATCTCCAAAGGGCAAAGGAAAGATATTTGGCATCAATGAAGAATTGGTCTCGAAAAATGATGCTATTTTTAGGCCAAAGATAAATCATTCTGAAAAAAAAAGAGAAGAAATCGGATTGTTGGAGACGCGTTGAAATCAGTGTATCACCCTAGAAAAAGACCATGTTGAACAATAAAGTCGTATTTTGGCTAAAAGTTATTGTTTAATCAGTTCGGCTCGGGACTTATTGGATAATGCGTGATGTTTTTGGTATTTACTTCAACAATAGTGAATACATCAATAATGCATATTAGTAGCATACAATATATTTATGACAGGAAAATAACACAAAACAGTTAGTCTACTGATTCCTCTCCGGAATAAAGCAGCAACCTTTTATATATATATATATATATATATATATATATATATATATATATATATATATATATATATAACAGTAACCTACGTACACGCGTGTTTCGAGTTAATTAACTCTCATTACCGTAGCTCAGCTGTTCCTAGGGATCGAACTTCAGACCAGGTTTCCACAGTCCGGCCCCTTAACCGTTAGGCCACGAACCCTAAACTAATTTACTGTTTATTTTTACCACTTATAAATTTAGATTTGTTGTTGTTGTTGTTTTTTTATTTTAGAAAGTCGCCCATAATTAAAAAAAACAAAACAAAAAAACAACAACAAATCTAAATTTATAAGCGATAAAAATAAACAGTAAATTCATATACGGTTCGGTACTGTGGAAACATGGTCTGAAGTTCGATCCCTAGAAACAGTTCAGCTACGCTGATGAGAGTTAATTAACTCGAAACACGCGTGTAAGTAGATTACTGTTTTAAAAATAATTAAAATAAATAAAAAAAAAATGTTATATATCCGTCCAAACAAATTATGGGCGACTTTCTAAAATAAATAAACAAAAAATCGAGCTTCGAGGGGAAGCCAATATTAACCGAATCTATCGTTTGAAAAAAAACAAAAAAAAACAACAACAACAAATATATATATATATATATATACTCGGGGTTTTTTTATATTCAAAAGTAATGGACTAATGAATTCAACGAGGTTGTTAGATAGTGCTCAATAAAAAGAGCTGATAATACTTGTTTATTGTTATATAAACATGCTCACATCCCGCTGCTACAAACAGCCACTTGTTTCAATCAAACAACAGATATCATCAGGCAGCGACTTGACTATTCAAAAGTTCAATGAATAATGGATTTTTATTTTAGGTAGGAACTCTTTAGAAGTTGGAGTTAAAAAACTTAAAACACAGGACTTTAATTAAATAAAAAAGTAAAAAGGGAGAGGCAATTTAAATAAAGTTAAAAGATTATAATGGGGAGAGAGTGATTGAGAAGAAAAAAAGGAATAGAGACAGAAATAGAGAAAGAAAATATAGAGAAAACAAAATAGAGAGAAAAAGAAGAGAGAAAACATATATATATATATATACATACACATACACACACATATACACACATATACATACATATATACATATATATATATATATACATACATACATACATATATACATACTTTACTCCTATATACATATATATACATACATATACATATACATACTTCATCTCTCCTCTCCCCCCCTCTCCACATCATATATATATATATATATATATATATATATATATATGATATGGAGAAGAAAAGAAAAAAGAAACAAAGGGTTATAATAAAGAGAATAAGAACTAGAAGGAAAAGGAAAGAATAATGAGATCTAGTTAAATAGAGAAAGAGAGAAAGTAAGAATTTGACAGTATATAGAAAAAGAAAAAGAAAAAGAAAAAATCTGCGTGTCAACCAATTTATGAACAATTATACAATTCAGTAATGAAGCATATTATTACAAATACAAACAGAAGATACAATCCAAGCGTCAGAGATGAACGTGTCAAAAAAGGCAGGGAATGTATTCTGCTAGCATATTTATCCTCTTACATACGTCCACGAGTAAAATCAACGCAATTCAAACATACGTCTACCATTAATTAGGCCCTTTATGCTAAATGATATAAGTTTAAAGTTTTCGCGTTTTTATTAGATAAATATATGAATAAAAGAAAAAATAATGATAAAACAATATTAAAATTATTATTAATAACAATAAACATAATAGTAATGATAATAATAACAATAATAATAATAATAATAATAATAATAATAATAATAATAATAATAATAATAATAATAATAAAAACAGAATAAAATTAATATTTATTATCTTTTTAATATAACATATTTAGCCATAAGAGGGGATTAAATAAATTAAATAGGTCCAATAATTATAAATAAAAAACTACTAATATTTATGTATATAAAAAGAATATAATACAAATATATATATATATATAGATATATAACCACACACACACATATATATACCCAAATATACATACACATACACACACATATATATATATACATATATATATATATATACATATACATGCACATAAGTAAAGGTGTAACTATACTATTAAGTTGGAAGTTTAAGCTATTTAAGTATAGATATAAAGTCATATTAAATCACAAAATAATACATTCAATACCAGATTACTAATAACACAGATACAAGTACACTTACCTATAAATATATTCAGGCAAAAGAAGTAATTAAATCAACGAAATACTCAAAAATAGCGACGCACAGGTAGATTGTACCCTAATTAAAAATAATAAGATACATATGTATATACTCACAGAGAACCAACCGACATACTAATAAGCATATATATATATATATATATATATATATATATATATATATATATATATATACATATATATAATCTTATGTATACACATACATACAAAAAATACACAAATATATGCACACAATCATATACTAATACACAACAACGCACACACACATATATATACTCACACATAAATATGTATAATTTACATAAATTATATATATAGAAATACATAAGAATACAAATAATTTGGCAAGGGTACAGATAGATGCATACACACATAGAAACATACAAATGGATTGAATAAACATGGGAGGGTATACCAAATAATATAGAAATATATAGATCTAAGTACACATGGTCATAAAATAAATACATAGACACATACATATACACATAGACACACATGTATATAAGATAGGAGAAGTAAAGAATGAAATCAGGAGAGGAGAAAGTATATTAATAGAATATTAATAAATTATAGAAATCAGTGACAATTTTTAATTTATTTAAATTTTATATCTAAACTAAATTACTTAAAAGATGGGTTTTATAATGTTTGCAATTAATTGAATTTTCGTGCTTCTTATTTAATAATTTATCTCTTTCTCTAAAAGTAAGTATAAATAATTTCTCATAAAGACATAGGTAGCAAGGCGAGTTTAAAGATGAACAGGTTTTCGCTTTCTTTAAAATTTTCCAATTTACTATTGGGGAGTAACCTTGCTCTACTAGTTCATTGTAATATTTAGACAAGGAAGTTCTATTTTTGTACTCATTATTTTCAAAAGAGCACTTGTGACCGGTAAATCTTTCTTTAAAATTGTTATTTGTCATTCCTATGTAATATTTTTTTTTCATTCGGATTTTCCTTAGTAGAAATAGTTGCTTGGTACACTACAGAAGTAATTTGACAATTTCCTTTAAGAGGGCATTTTGATTTAATTCTACAGTTACAACTTTCGGTAGCAATGGGTGTGCTATTTTTGTTTAATATTTTGTTATTATGTTTTTTAATTATTTTTTCAAGGTTTTCATTACAACTATAACTAAGTTTTATTGTATTTTTATTGAAAATTTTATGTAGTATGTTATTAATAGGGAAGTGCTTTTTAATTAAGTTTAAGAATTTCATTCCTAGATTTGTTTTAAGTTTCAGATTAAAAGGGGGATTGTACCACAGGATTTTTCTCTTACGGTTTCTATTTGTATTTGTGTTTGGGTGTGTTGGTTCTATGAACTCAATTTGGGTGTTTTTGTATCCACTATCCTTAAGGGCCCTGTTATAGAAATATTTATGTTTATTAAATGTTTCAAGATTGGAAGAATTGTCACTGATTCTTTTACTAATGGATTTGGGGATATGCCTAATGATAGATTTTGGGTGATTTGATAGGGGGTGTACATAAATTGGGTTTGAGTTTTCCTTCCTATATGGTTGGTAGATGCCTTTCCTTAAATCAAAGTTCACATCCAAAAAATTTACAGTTTTAACATCTGATATAATATCCACTTTTAATTTAATTCTACGGAATTCATTTAAGATAATCTTTTTGGTTCTTTCACATTTAGGGCCGTTGGATTCCTTGATGATCATCAGTCCATCATCACGATACAAGCCTATATCCATGACATTGATGTCTTTGGTTAAGTTGTATAGTATGAATAGACCTACTAAGTCTGTCATTTCAGCCGAATCCAAAGACCCCATGGAAATGTCAAACAGGTCATTTTGATCTTTTTTCAACCACTGATCATTTCCACTAATTAATGTAGTATTTCTATATGTCCGTATAATTTCAATTTCAGTGTCTTTTATATCAGACAGGAGTTTAGCAAACTCCATCACCTCTTCGAATAGTTCCTTAGATATGGAGGGATAGTAATTCACAATGTGAATTACTATCCCTCCATATCTAAGGAACTATTCGAAGAGGTGATGGAGTTTGCTAAACTCCTGTCTGATATAAAAGACACTGAAATTGAAATTATACGGACATATAGAAATACTACATTAATTAGTGGAAATGATCAGTGGTTGAAAAAAGATCAAAATGACCTGTTTGACATTTCCATGGGGTCTTTGGATTCGGCTGAAATGACAGACTTAGTAGGTCTATTCATACTATACAACTTAACCAAAGACATCAATGTCATGGATATAGGCTTGTATCGTGATGATGGACTGATGATCATCAAGGAATCCAACGGCCCTAAATGTGAAAGAACCAAAAAGATTATCTTAAATGAATTCCGTAGAATTAAATTAAAAGTGGATATTATATCAGATGTTAAAACTGTAAATTTTTTGGATGTGAACTTTGATTTAAGGAAAGGCATCTACCAACCATATAGGAAGGAAAACTCAAACCCAATTTATGTACACCCCCTATCAAATCACCCAAAATCTATCATTAGGCATATCCCCAAATCCATTAGTAAAAGAATCAGTGACAATTCTTCCAATCTTGAAACATTTAATAAACATAAATATTTCTATAACAGGGCCCTTAAGGATAGTGGATACAAAAACACCCAAATTGAGTTCATAGAACCAACACACCCAAACACAAATACAAATAGAAACCGTAAGAGAAAAATCCTGTGGTACAATCCCCCTTTTAATCTGAAACTTAAAACAAATCTAGGAATGAAATTCTTAAACTTAATTAAAAAGCACTTCCCTATTAATAACATACTACATAAAATTTTCAATAAAAATACAATAAAACTTAGTTATAGTTGTAATGAAAACCTTGAAAAAATAATTAAAAAACATAATAACAAAATATTAAACAAAAATAGCACACCCATTGCTACCGAAAGTTGTAACTGTAGAATTAAATCAAAATGCCCTCTTAAAGGAAATTGTCAAATTACTTCTGTAGTGTACCAAGCAACTATTTCTACTAAGGAAAATCCGAATGAAAAAAAATATTACATAGGAATGACAAATAACAATTTTAAAGAAAGATTTACCGGTCACAAGTGCTCTTTTGAAAATAATGAGTACAAAAATAGAACTTCCTTGTCTAAATATTACAATGAACTAGTAGAGCAAGGTTACTCCCCAATAGTAAATTGGAAAATTTTAAAGAAAGCGAAAACCTGTTCATCTTTAAACTCGCCTTGCTACCTATGTCTTTATGAGAAATTATTTATACTTACTTTTAGAGAAAGAGATAAATTATTAAATAAGAAGCACGAAAATTCAATTAATTGCAAACATTATAAAACCCATCTTTTAAGTAATTTAGTTTAGATATAAAATTTAAATAAATTAAAAATTGTCACTGATTTCTATAATTTATTAATATTCTATTAATATACTTTCTCCTCTCCTGATTTCATTCTTTACTTCTCCTATCTTATATACATGTGTGTCTATGTGTATATGTATGTGTCTATGTATTTATTTTATGACCATGTGTACTTAGATCTATATATTTCTATATTATTTGGTATACCCTCCCATGTTTATTCAATCCATTTGTATGTTTCTATGTGTGTATGCATCTATCTGTACCCTTGCCAAATTATTTGTATTCTTATGTATTTCTATATATATAATTTATGTAAATTATACATATTTATGTGTGAGTATATATATGTGTGTGTGCGTTGTTGTGTATTAGTATATGATTGTGTGCATATATTTGTGTATTTTTTGTATGTATGTGTATACATAAGATTATATATATGTATATATATATATATATATATATATATATATATATATATATATATATATATATGCTTATTAGTATGTCGGTTGGTTCTCTGTGAGTATATACATATGTATCTTATTATTTTTAATTAGGGTACAATCTACCTGTGCGTCGCTATTTTTGAGTATTTCGTTGATTTAATTACTTCTTTTGCCTGAATATATTTATAGGTAAGTGTACTTGTATCTGTGTTATTAGTAATCTGGTATTGAATGTATTATTTTGTGATTTAATATGACTTTATATCTATACTTAAATAGCTTAAACTTCCAACTTAATAGTATAGTTACACCTTTACTTATGTGCATGTATATGTATATATATATATATATATATATGTATATATATATATGTGTGTGTATGTGTATGTATATTTGGGTATATATATGTGTGTGTGTGGTTATATATCTATATATATATATATATATATATTTGTATTATATTCTTTTTATATACATAAATATTAGTAGTTTTTTATTTATAATTATTGGACCTATTTAATTTATTTAATCCCCTCTTATGGCTAAATATGTTATATTAAAAAGATAATAAATATTAATTTTATTCTGTTTTTATTATTATTATTATTATTATTATTATTATTATTATTGTTATTATTATCATTACTATTATGTTTATTGTTATTAATAATAATTTTAATATTGTTTTATCATTATTTTTTCTTTTATTCATATATTTATCTAATAAAAACGCGAAAACTTTAAACTTATATCATTTAGCATAAAGGGCCTAATTAATGGTAGACGTATGTTTGAATTGCGTTGATTTTACTCGTGGACGTATGTAAGAGGATAAATATGCTAGCAGAATACATTCCCTGCCTTTTTTGACACGTTCATCTCTGACGCTTGGATTGTATCTTCTGTTTGTATTTGTAATAATATGCTTCATTACTGAATTGTATAATTGTTCATAAATTGGTTGACACGCAGATTTTTTCTTTTTCTCTTTCTTTTTCTATATACTGTCAAATTCTTACTTTCTCTCTTTCTCTATTTAACTAGATCTCATTATTCTTTCCTTTTCCTTCTAGTTCTTATTCTCTTTATTATAACCCTTTGTTTCTTTTTTCTTTTCCTCTCCATATCATATATATATATATATATATATATATATATATATGATGTGGAGAGGGGGGGAGAGGAGAGATGAAGTATGTATATGTATATGTATGTATATATATGTATATAGGAGTAAAGTATGTATATATGTATGTATGTATGTATATATATATATATGTATATATGTATGTATATGTGTGTATATGTGTGTGTATGTGTATGTATATATATATATATATGTTTTCTCTCTTCTTTTTCTCTCTATTTTGTTTTCTCTATATTTTCTTTCTCTATTTCTGTCTCTATTCCTTTTTTCTTCTCAATCACTCTCTCCCCATTATAATCTTTTAACTTTATTTAAATTGCCTCTCCCTTTTTACTTTTTTATTTAATTAAAGTCCTGTGTTTTAAGTTTTTTAACTCCAACTTCTAAAGAGTTCCTACCTAAAATAAAAATCCATTATTCATTGAACTTTTGAATAGTCAAGTCGCTGCCTGATGATATCTGTTGTTTGATTGAAACAAGTGGCTGTTTGTAGCAGCGGGATGTGAGCATGTTTATATAACAATAAACAAGTATATATATATATATATATATATATATATATATTTAAAGTGATGGTTGTGTAGTTCCAACGAGAGAAAAAATGTATATTTAAAAGAGTGTAGCGATCAACAATTGTGGTTTTTTTTAAAGGTTTTCATCATATTTTTATTTTAAAATATTTTTATAACGCGTTTCGAGCTTAGGGTGTGCTCTCTTCAGATGTTTTCTAAGAAGTTTTTCTTTAAAATAGGAGTTTGTACAGTTACCTCCGCTGATATTAAATATGTTTTTCAGAGTGATGCGTGTGTTCAGACATTCTGGCTCCAACTGTAAGTGTTCAAATGTCCGGTCAAAGTTATTTTCAAAGAGTGTTTTTTTAGTCCATATGGTGAAGGTTTTTATGGGTTTTTTAGGGTTCTTTTTAAAGACTTTCTTTCCCCATGTATAGCATACACTCACGCACGATCACACACGCATACATATACATTCATGTACATGTACACATGCACACGCACACGCACGCAGGCACACACACATACACACACGTACATACATAGAAATATATGTAGGAGCATACATATATACATACCCACCTACACACTCACACACGTACTCGCATACATCCACCACTAACAATTATTTTTATTTTTTCATTTTATATATATATATATATATATATATATATATATACTTTTTTTTCCAACCAAAACACGCATGTATATATGCGCTTAATCATTCAGACATACGTACACGCACCCACACACACACAAGTAAGATAGAGAATAGGTAGAAGATATATATACACACATACACGCACATACACACATATATGTACACACATATATGTATGTGCACATACACTCACAAACATCCACATACTATGTAGGCACATACACATACACATGCACACACACAGACATATGTAGGGGCTCACACATACGCGTATATCCATATCCACACGAACACATTTACCCACTCATACATGTGCATACATATGTATATATATATATATATATATATATATACACACACATACATACGGATGTGTATACACTCATCCACCTATATATATATATATATGGGCACATGCACTCACAATCACACATACACATACATATTCCTACATCCCACCTTATGTATATATTGGTTGAAGTTTTCTTTCTAATCCAAGCACATATGCATACATAGATTCGGTCACCCAAACATAAGTGCACGTATACACACAAACAAGATGCAGCATAGATAACAGATGATATATATATATATACACACACGCATACACAATCATATGTGCACACCCATGCACACACACATATACACACGCACACACGCGTTCACATACACATACATACGTATAATTTCTAGTTGTTTGTTTAGTTAAGAGAAATGGTACTGTACTGGGTATGGGCGCGCGCGCCCGCGAAAGTGTGCGTGTGCCTTATTGTGCTTTTTTTGTTGTTCCGTGTGTGAGGGTGCACACCTACCCAAGCATGCATGCGTGTAAGTGTATTTTGTGTTTTGCCTATTTATGTGTATAATTATGGAGAGATGTTTAAGGCGGGGTTAAACTTTGCTATGAAATTTTTTTCTTGTGTTAGCAAGTAGAAGTAGTTGTCAGTTTGGAAGATGGGCATTATCTCGAATCTGCCTCCACTGCATGTGTGTATATGTTGTGATACATGTAGGTGTCTATTTTCCGCGATTTTGATGTTGGATCGGTGTAGGGCTACTCTATTACTAAGGTTTTTTGTAGCGCCTATGTAGGATTTATCGCATGCTGGACATTTTATTACATAGATCACGTTTTTTGAGGTGCGATCTAGGTTTTTTAATATTGAATGTTTGTATGGGGTTCGTAAATGTGTATGTGTTTCCTTCTAATATTATGTTGAAGACTCCACATCGTTGTTTGTTGCATTTTGTGACTCCTTTTGTTGCGTCTTGATTGAGTTTGGATGAGGTAAGAATGCGTTTTAGTTTTTTGGGTTGGCGTTTGCTTTTTATTATTTTTGTTGTTTTAAGGAAGTTGTTTAGTTTGCTGTTTTGGTTAAGTAGGACGAGGTTTTTCGTTATCTCTGTGAAAAGCTCTGGGTTGTTTGTGTTGTGTGTGGTGTGCACCCTCACACACGAAACAACAAAAAAAGCACAATAAGGCACACGCACACTTTCGCGGGCACGCGCGCCCATACCCAGTACAGTACCATTTCTCTTAACTAAACAAACAACTAGAAATTATACGTATGTATGTGTATGTGCGCACGTGTGTGCGTGTGTATATGTGTGTGTGCGTGGGTGTGCACATATGATTGTGTATGCGTGTGTGTATATATATATATCATCTGTTATCTATGCTGCATCTTGTTTGTGTGTATACGTGCACTTATGTTTGGGTGACCGAATCCATGTATGCATATGTGCTTGGATTAGAAAGAAAACTTCAACCAATATATACATAAGGTGGGATGTAGGAATATGTATGTGTATGTGTGATTGTGAGTGCATGTGCCCATATATATATATGGGTGGATGAGTGTATACACATCCGTATGTATGTGTGTGTATATATATATACATATGTATGCACATGTATGAGTGGGTAAATGTGTTCGTGTGGATATGGATATACGCGTATGTGTGAGCCCCCACATATGCCTGTGTGTGTGTGCATGTGTATGTGTATGTGCCTACATAGTATGTAGATGTTTGTGAGTGTATGTGCACATACATATATGTGTGTACATATATGTGTGTATGTGCGTGTATGTGTGTGTATATATATCTTCTACCTATTCTCCATCTTACTTGTGTGTGTGTGGGTGCGTGTACGTATGTCTGAATGATTAAGCGCATATATACATGCGTGTTTTGGTTGGAAAAAAAAGTATATATATATATATATATATAAATATATAAAATAAAAAAATAGAAATAATTGTTAGTGGTGGATGTATTCGAGTACGTGTGTGAGTGTGTAGGTGGGTATGTATATATGTATGCTCCTACATATATTTCTATGTATGTACGTGTGTGTATGTGTGTGTGCCTGCGTGCGTGTGCGTGTGCATGTGTACATGTACATGAATGTATATGTATGCGTGTGTGATCGTGTGTGAGTGTATGCTATACATGGGGAAAGAAAGTCTTTAAAAAGAACCCTAAAAAACCCATAAAAACCTTCACCATATGGACTAAAAAAACACTCTTTGAAAATAACTTTGACCGGACATTTGAACACTTACAGTTGGAGCCAGAATGTCTGAACACACGCATCACTCTGAAAAACATATTTAATATCAGCGGAGGTAACTGTACAAACTCCTATTTTAAAGAAAAACTTCTTAGAAAACATCTGAAGAGAGCACACCCTAAGCTTGAAACGCGTTATAAAAATATTTTAAAATAAAAATATGATGAAAACCTTTAAAAAAACCCACAATTGTTGATCGCTACACTCTTTTAAATATATATATATATATATATATATATATATATATATATATATATATATATATATATATGTTGTATAGCCGTGGAGTCTCTTTAGGGGAGGAATATTATATCATATATTTGAATGATCATATTATAGAGACAGGGTACATTTTAAAGAGAGAGGGGCATGTAACACAATTGGATGAGGGAGATATAGTCGAGAGGCGTGCAATAAGTAATGCCCCTAACCTACTTTCAGCTGTCTGATCCAGCTGAAATTTTGCATGTTCAATGATTTATATATCTACGAGTAAGGTTCAAATTACATCTCTGAACTAATTGTGGTTTATATTTTACAGGTGTTTTAACTGAGTCAGGTGTGAAATGGAATCTGTTGAATGTCGAGCAGTGATCCGGTTTTTGTATTTGAAAGGACGCACACCACGGGAGACTTTTGATTAAATGAAAGAAACTTATGGTGATAATGCCCCATCATATGACCTTGTAAAACGCTGGCATCGTGAATTCAAACATGGCCGGAAGTCTGTGGAAACAGCTCCCAGACCTGATCGTCTCCCTTTTGCCATTGATGAGGCATCTGTCTGTCAAGTTGAGGCTGCAATTTTGGAAGATCGACGCATTATTATTCGCCAAATAGCCCAAAATGTCAAGATTAGTACAGGGTCTGTGGAAACTATCATTCATGACCATTTGCATATGCATAAGGTGTCTGCCAGATGGATTCGCACGTTGCTCACACCATTCCAGAAGCAAGAACGCGTCGAGTGCTCGAGGATGAATTTGGAGGTATGCCAAGAAGATGAGTCAAAGTTTTTCAAAAGACTGATTACACAGTATGAAACCTGGGTCCATCACTATGATCCAGAAACCAAAGCCCAGTCAATGCAGTGGAAGCATTTGGACTCACCGCCTCCAAAGAAGGCAAGGGTGCAGCCCTCCGCTGGCAAGGTCATGCTCACAGTTTTCTGGTACGAGGACGGAGTAGTGATGACAGATTTCCTGGAAAAGGGTACCACAATTACAGGAGTCTATTATGCTTCAGTTTTGAGGAAAGTAAGGGAAGCTATCAAAATTAAGAGGCGGGGCAAGATCAGGTACCCTCCTCCTGCAGGACAACGCTCCGGTCAACAACTCGCATGTCGCCAGATCAAAAGCACGGGAGTATGGTTATAAAATCATTCCCCATCCTCCCTACTCCCCTGACCTTGCATCCTCTGACTTTCACCTTTTCCCAGCCATGAAGTTGTTTTTGAAAGGAAAGCGTTTCCCAGATGATGCAGCCTTAATTTCTGAAGTCACGTCGTGGTTGGAGGACCAACCTGGGGTGTTCTCCAAAAGCGATCTCCAGAGCTGCATCTAACGATGGGAGAAATGCATAACTCTGAGTGGTTCATATGTAGAGGAACACTAATAACTGTGCCAAGTTTCGTTGCTCTACTGCTATGGGAAGTGCGTCAGGGGCATTACTTATTGCACACCCCTCCTAAGGGATACATTTATACAGTTTGTTAATGTTTTTATAACACATATTTAGAGATGAGGATTATCAGTGCTCTTATCACAGGAGAGGGCAGTCATTATTTCTTGATAGAGAGGGATACACATTTCTTAGATAATGAAGAGACACATTACATAAAGGATGGGGTTAACACAATGTTCATTATAAATACAGTTTAACTTTACCTTTGTTTTGGTAGAATGTCGCACCACAAGACGCAGTTACAAAATTATGGCGTCGTTTATTTCTTCGACCGGTCAATGATTTCACATCAAGGAATTCAAAGTCACAACATGATTTCAACTTCTAACCCTTCGCTTCCAAAGAGGGATTCCTTCTGACCAATGTCAGCTCTATCTGTCCGACTCTGTCCGACCCTGTCCCGACCCTCTCTCCGTTCTCCCCGTTCTGTTCTAAAAACTAGACCTATATTGAGAATTTATTTCCCCATGACGTCGTGCACATGTCCGAGAATGTGCCTGACTCACGTGGCCCTGAACTCACATTCACTGTTCACACATGTTTGCAAACAAGAATTCTCTAACCTATTTTCAATATTTTTAACATTTTCTATTATTCGCTTCTTGATAACCTTATTTTAATTTAATTTTCATAAACAAAATTGAATCATCAAATTCCTTTTTCACAATAACATTTCTAAACAACTGAATTTCTTTTCAAACAAACATATCTGCTATTTATTTTAAAATTAACAATAGGAATTCTCCTGAATCTTAATCCCAAACCTAGCTTTCCAGGTTCGAATTCTCGGTCTACTATCTCATTTTTACTTGCATACAAGAAAAGGGGACTTGTTCTTGTAACACACACACACACACACACACACACACACACACACACACACACACATATATATATATATATATATATATATATATATTAGTGTTGGGAAGATCAATCTGAATCGGGAATCGGAAAAATAGGAACCTTTTGGGGCATTCGAATAAATATCGGAATGTGTGTACTTTCCGATGCCAAAAACGATTCTTTTAAAAGCCGTTTTTTATTTGATTTTGTTTTCTTCCAATGCTGTTAGTAATGATAAAATAATAACTATTTATTGATTTAAAAATATCAGTACAATTAAAATCACCCCCCTCCACAATAGTATTTTTATGATTGAGAAATTGTCTGCATATTTGACATGTTTTTTTTCCAGTAATCGGGAACAATAAAACACTATGTAGAGATTTATAAGAATTGGAATCGGCAACTGTATAGGACTCGAGAATTTAGTACGAAATCGATAATTGTATCGGAATCAGGAATGATATTGGAATCGTCCCATCACTAATATATATATATATATATATGTATATATATATATATATATATATATATGTCAGGTCATGTCATATGCTACTGGTACCATGCAACCCAGTACTACCTGCCTCATAGTCGGGTCACCGGCAACTAAACTGGTTCCCCCCCACCAAACTTGTTTGGTGAGGAGGGTGGCTAGTCTCCCTAAAGGATTAAAAACAAGACCTTCCAAAGGGCGAATGAACCCTTTTTCGGGGTCAACTGCCAACTAGCACCATATGTGTTTGTGTGTATGTATGTGTGTGTTGGGGTGGAGAGGGCTCCCGTAAGCCGTGATGAAGGCAACTTTTCTAGGAGAAGCAAATCTCTGATTTAAAAAACCATAAAGCGGGAGACCAGTACCGCATTAAGCTGGTCTGCAGTTTAACTTGTAGCTGGCTATCTTGCTCTTGCTTGTTGCTAGATAACAATATTTTGAACTGAGAGAGAGACTTAGCTGTCGTACAAAGCTAAGACTCTGTAACATCATCTATGTATAGATACTCCCTCAAGCATTTGTCTATTAAAATGGTCCTGTGGAGATGGAAGTCATTTTTAGGCTCATGGACTTTAAGCGTCTGAGAGAGTGGCACTAGTCTGACAAGACGTTGCAATCATCACACACACAGATATATATATATATATATATATATATATATATATATATATATATATATATATACTGGACGGATGGCTTCCACGTTTTGGTATAATGTGTTTACTATATCCATGTGTGTTTTTATATATTTATTTTTAATTATAACATTATACTTAATTTTTCTATGATAAATAGCTGGATTTCTTTGTACCGAGAGGCCATTTTTTTTATTAAGGGACAATTATTTATTACCGCTTCCTGTCACGTGACCAGTGTTACAATTTAGCGGTTTCCCTGCTAGATCTGGAGATTTCGTTTACAATCTAGCGGGAAATTCTAGAAAATCTGGAGGTATTTGGCACCCAGACATCCGCATTAGATTGCTTGAAAATACTTTAAAACATAAAATAAACTCATTCATGTAAGTAAAAAAAAGTAGCATTTATTGCCTTTGGTAACAATTATTTATTGATTATTTGTTTTGTTTTTCACCTTTTTTTCGACTAACCATTCTTAAATCTCATTATAAAATCGATTTTTCCAAGTACATTTTAGGTGGGGGGGCATTCCAATCTCCCCGAAGGGGTTTGTATTACTGTACACGGGTTTGTATTACTGTACACAGATTCGAAAAAGTTGTCAAAAAACAAATATATAACAAATAAATGTTATCAAAGGAAAGATAAGTTACTTTTCTGCCAAACTGGCTAGCGATTTTCTGGACATTTCTTTCTCCTGATCTCGCGGTTTTTTTTTAAAATCTCAGTTGACAACATTGCATCACTAAAAAAACTCGACAGGCTTAATGTAAACAGAATGTGTTTACAATATCGGTAAATTTTCAATGGGTTTATTGATAATGTAACCATGTGATTGAACTTTAATTTAAATTAACCACGCGTGGTCGCAAAATGAATGCCGACGCTCAAAGTGTATACACATTTTGATTCCTCCCTTTACTTAAAAATTCACCAAAAATCAGGAAATTAACGAATTTTAATGAAAATTGCAGTATTTTTCAAATAATGATCGCAGAATATAATGAACTAATTATTTTTACTTAACTCTTGGTGAAAATGTTTTATTTTATTTAAACAAAAAATACCTTTACTAAAGTTATGGTTTTCAGTAGTAAATAAAAAACGCAAGAATTTATTTTTGCTTTTTTTAAAGCATCGTAATTTGTAACAATAAAAAATAATTTTTACAGTAACATTACGAAAAAAGCCCCTAAAGTCCGTATTAATGTATTCGATATAACTCGAAGAAAAATGAATTATCGGATACTATTCAGGAAATTAAAGATTCAATTAGATTCCTATTTCAGTCACCTAAATTATTTAGGGTGAATTTATAGCCAAACCTAAATATTTTTTTTTTTGTAAATATCCAGATACGCTACTACAGAGCACCGATTACTCTAATTTGTTTGGGGGATGTGATGTTGGGGCGCGCGCGCGCCAACATCACATCCCCCCCTCCCCGTTCGCGCCCCCAATGTACAAAGTAAAATCTTCGGAAAATGTTAAATGGTGTTCAATTGGTAAATGTCGGTGCGTTACTTACGGAAAATTTGAAAATTCGATGTTCCAGGTAAAAAAAAAAAACAGATAAATTACCCCCCCCCCTACTCCAACTTGGTGTGCTTTCCTTTTCTTATTTTATTTCTTTTTCAGCTAATTTTAAATTTTCCACCCAAAAAGCGCTATAATGTATTTTTGAAAATTAGAAAATTCTATGTCCTGGAAAAAAAAATTCCCTCCCCCCAACATAGTTTGCTTGGTGAAGCCGTCGTTTATGCTACAGCGTGCGTGCGCGTAGCATAAACGGATGCTGCAAAATGGTGGAAAGAAGTTCGTGGGTTCAAGGGTAAATACCATGCAAACGGTAAATTTGCCCCAAGTTTGACTATCAGATTCGTTGTCAGCGACCTCAATTACCTATAAAAAAACAAATTAGAGTGGTCGGTGTTCTGTAGTAGCGTATCTGGATATTTACCTTTTTTTTCTTGCTTACAAAAATAGCATTAATACAGTAAATTAGGTAAACTGACTTTTTCGTTTAAAAATGGAATTATTTTCCTTTCGTTATTAACTTAAAAAAAAAAAAAATTTTTAATAAATATTTTGTGGGGTTTGTATTACTGTACACATAGATTCGAAAAAGTTGTCCAAAAAGAAATATATAACAAACAAATGTTATCAAAGGCAAGATAAATTACTTTTCTACCAAACTGGATATATTTTTCGTGTTTTTATTCAATGTAACATGTTTATTCAACTCGAAAACCATACAGTGTTTACCGATGTATTGGAACATTCAAGATGGCGTCTGATTCTCTCTTTAACACGGTAAGTGTGGGAAAAGATGTTATAAATAAAAAAACGGATAAAATACTGTTAAAAACTCGCTCAATATATGTTACCGTGACATAGGTTGACATATATTCGGCGGGTTTTTAATAGTAGTTTGTATGTTTTTTTTTTATTTATAACACCTTTTTCCATACTTACGGTGTTAAAGAGGGTGTGAGACGCCATCTTGACTTTTCGAATACATCGGTAAACACTGTATGTTTTTCGAGCTGAATAAATATGTTACATTAAATAAAAACACAAAAAATATATCCAGTTTGGCAGAAAAGTAACTTATCTTACCTTTGATAACATTTATTTGTTATATATTTGTTTTTTGACAACTTTTTCGAATCTATGTGTACAGTAATACAAACACCCATTTTGTGTTTTATATACATAAAGTACAATTGTTGAATGTTACTGTTTTGATTATATTCGTTTGGGGGGCACAATTAAAAAATTAAGAGAGATTAAAATGAAGCGAAATTTAAGTTTCCGTTCCATTTTTACAACAACCGTAAAACAGTGCATACTCAGCAAGTTTTATCGTAATTTATAAGCATATTGAAACACTAAATCAAAATTTTATTTATTTTTTTGCATAATTAATGATGGAAGTATTTTTCTGTTTATTTTCTTAACATCTGTTAAAAAAAATGAATAATTTGTATATTCTCTTGAAGAAAAGAATCAAACTTTTCTCTACTTTCACATGTGTTCCATTTTAACAAACTGAGCCACAGCAACGCGTGGCCGGGTACAGCTAGTATATATATATATATATATATATATATATACTTAAGCGTACGCGCAAATTTGCATTTCATACTGATAATAATAAGATATTTCTAAAAATAGCATTCTTTTAAAACAATTCTATAAATTATAAAGAGTTTGTATAGAAAAAGTAATTTATTTCAACTTGGCGTTGTCTGTAGAAGAAATAATGTGAAAGAATTGATCAACAAAAGCCATTGGAATTTTCTAGTCAAAGTTGGGTCAGAGTCTTGGAGTTGGTGGCCAATAGTGGAATCTCTGTAACTGGCACATTGACATCAAAGATGAGAGGAGTTTCGCAGTGTTGATGAATGTATCAGCAATCGCCCGTTCATGGTCAATAGGGAGGGGAGGGAAGAAAGTGCGTGCTTCGCTAAACCAAAATGTGATGTGCCAGGATGTCATTTTCTAGCAAACGATTTTCACTGACATAGACGCCACACGTATTATCTAAACAAAACATTCGGACACACGCGCACGATTCGATAGAAACAAAGAAACAAAAAACAGTTTTATTTCAACATTAAATGTCAGAAATCATTCAAGTCGCTTCATTCGTGCATTCATGTGGAAATTAAAAAAATCTTTACTTTTAAAATAAGTCAATAATAATTAATAAGAATAATGATTTACAAAATTGTGGGATATTTTACAAATATTTCCCTTGGCCTTATCAATCTAACATCTACGCTTACTTGCATCAAGATTTACTTGTGCACAATACGGTGGGACTGTTTCTCAGATTACTACAAGATTGTAGCGCAATCATGTTGACCTGTCCTCTTAAATAGTCAAATTCTGCCCCGACTTAATTATCATTACTAATCAGCACGGTGCTTCTTCACGTTCAACCTGAAAAACACTTTAACTCGTATCCCCGAGTGACATTTACGTCTTAATAAGAGGTAATGAATTAGTAATAAATACTATAAATAATTCTAGTGAGAATTGCTTATATTATTATAACTTAGACAATAAAAGGTTCTGTTCGAAATTCCGTATGGATCTCTAGTTTAGCATGAAGATTCCCGAATTCGACAAGACATGCGGGCGGTTACAACTTTTGAAATATTATGAAAATAACTTAGACTGAGAACATTACTCCGAATAATCAGTGGCAGACTGTTAATATAAAAACCACACTTGCGAGATTTATAAAAAAATCACTGATTAAAATAAATTAATAAAAAATAGTAACGCTTCATTAAAACCCCAAAGTCATAAAAACATGGTTTTCTTTAAATTAATAGTGATTGGCAGAACTGATAGTCGAAATCGACCTTTTGTTGATATCCTTTAGACTTAATTTGGTAAACTCGTTGAGAATTAATTACCCGTATTTATTCTCGGAGAACATTAGCTATATAAATTTAAATAAGCAATTTGCTCTGCCTCACTCTATATACAGAGTGAATCAGCGCAAATTTCTTATTTAAATTTGGCGCCATAAAGCGATGGTTGCCCCAAGGGATGGACTTATTTGAGAGGACGGGGCCCTAAGTTATTTTCTTAACCTGCGTTATTTATTTTTTGTTTATTTTTTTCAAGCCCCCCAATAAGCATCATGGAGTGGACGAAGTTGGAACGCGCTTTCGCTGTTGGGGCATTTTTTTTTTCAAGCGGTCGCTCAATCGTCGCAACGCATGTGTATTTTGTAGATATTTCAATATTGCGTTCCGTTATCGTGTTCCTGGCCGGCAGTCGATTGTTCCATGGGTAAACTTCAGGAAACGGGTGATGTAAAAAAACACAAAAAACATGACCTCCCACTAACAGCAAGGTCACCCCAAAACATTGACGCAGTAAGACGTTTTGAGATCCCCCCGACAGTCTGCCCCCAAACAACAAACTCTCTTGAGTTGTCTGCTCGTTCTGTGAGACGAATCCTGCATGAAGAATTGCAATTTAATCCCTACAAATTAGTTATACTGCAGGAACTTAATCTATGCTATTTTATTGCTCGTGAAAATGCATGTGAGCCGCGTTTGGGCTTGCCGGACAACATACTTGTTCTCTTTAGTGATGAGACTCACTTCCATTTATAATAAATAAGTAAAACATGCGCTATTAGAATACTGAAAACCCCAGAGAACTCTATACGCCCTACGTATAACTGTTTAGTGTGCACAATTGCGAGTTGGCATAAGTCATCTTATTACTTATTCAGAGTATACAATTGCCAACATATATAATATCAAAACGAATATATTTATTTTTCTATGTTAGACCTTTTTCATAGAAATAAATAACTAACACGGCAACTTCCTACGCGGAAATATTGTTGCATTCCATATTCACAGTGTTGCATTAAATATGTGGACGACCGAACCAAGAAAAGATAAATGCATACATTGTGAACATTGAATATCTTGATGAGAGGTCAAATGAAAGGACGCTTGGAATCTGAAAAATGTCTGACATTTTGGTAAATTTAAAAGAATTTGTTTCCTGTATTCAAAGCGTTTTATCCCTACGTATATAATAAAAGAAGCGAAATTTTTCCCCTCTAGACCAAAATACCGTATATTTACAACAACATCTAATAACAAGGCAACCCTAGGACTATTACTACATATTGTCTAATATGTATTTGTATTCCGAAATTTATTATTATAGTCTTGAAACGGCCCACCCATACCGACCCCATAACTTGCTCCTTTAACTCACCTCCGGACCCTCCCTCGCCTCACTAAATTAAAATCCTGGTGCACGACGCCCCATGTAATCACTTATGTTCAACCCTGCTTAGAATACATCCTTTCGTCTTAAATCATCATCATCATCATATTCCTCCTGAAATTATACACCGCCTCAAAGTGCTGTTGTCTTCTGGGTTGCATCTGTCAATAAAATGCCCCTGCATAGATAATAGGCATCTTACATACCGATAAAACAGAATTATTACCCATCCACACTATACCCCCCAAGCCTTAAGTTATATACTACATACATTTAAGGCTATGATAGAGACCCTATACACCTTTTCCCATTATCTTCTATATAATACGCTACTCCTTTATTTTAGAATTCGATAAAACTCCCCCAACATCATCTATAATTTTATTGATTTATTTCGTTCATAATGAATCCCACTCTAGACGAGTCATCCCCATTATGTTACCTAGCATCTTCTCTACTCTTCTGATGAGAAACATTAGGCTTCGAAATGCTTTGGCATAAAGAGGACCCTCAATCCCCCAACTAAATATTTGTATACCCTAATTGAATAAATGAACAAATCTCTATTTACCAATATGTAGTTTTTGTGACTTCATTTTTATTCCTTTTGTTCTCCTTTATATATATATATATATATATATATATATATATATATATATATATATATATATATATATATATATACTAGCAAAAGTACCCGTCGTTGACTGGGTTCAAAAACAGCCTACAGAAAATGGACTCTGATTTATGAGAGTATGATAGGTTTTGAAAAGGAAGGGGTGTAAATTTGGGTTGAATTTGGGGGTATCAAGACCAAAGCAAAATATTATGAAAGTAAAAATAAATAGATACACCTCATAATTTATTATACCATACCTGTTCACACTGAAACACTTATCACAATATTCTGTGGATCTATATTAAAAAACCTTGTTAAACTTTGTGACATATTTCCATTCTATGGAGGTCAAGCGCGAACGAACACCCCATAATTTTATTATACCATATTCCTTCAAACTGAAACATAATTATCAAAGTATACTTACACAGATAGATATGAAAAGTCTTTATTAAAGTTTGTGCCTATTTCCATTCTATGGTGGCCAGTCGCGAACGCAGACCCCACAATTTTATTATACCATCCCTATTTAAGTTAAAACATACTTATCAAAGTATTCTTATGTACATCTATATCAAAAACACTTGTAAACGTTTTTTTTTATTTTTTAATTTTTTATTTCCATACTTTGTGGACCAGGCGCGAACGCAGACCCCACAATGTTAATGAACCACTGTTCTGTCAGATAAAACATACCCATTCCTGTGTCTCAATACATCTTCTATCATCATATGCAATCAGTTTTTTAAAATAGTCAACCATATAGGAGCCTATTCGTGACCAGACACACATACACACGCAGACATTCAGCTTTATATATATATATATATATATATATATATATATATATATATATATATATATATATATATATATATATATATATATTAAACACAAAGTTTTATTAATAGGTCAATAGTGTAGTACTATAGGTACGGATACTTTTATATTAAACTAGCAGTACCCGCTAAACAGCGTCTAAAGATTAAAATCTAATCTTTTGCCGAGACCATCGGAAAGAAAATGATTTGCTCCAGAAACTGCCTAACTCCTGATGCAATCTTCTACCTACATAATAGTCTGATACGTTATAAAATGAAGTACTGTTGAAGATATAGATCTTGGGTGGTCCTGCTCGGAAGACTCTTTGTTTGTTTTTTTTTGACAGAATCAAGAATCGACTCCGTAATCTTGTGGAAATGCTCGCTTCGTTTTCTTACAGCCGTTGTCCCAGAGAAGAGACGACAAGATGTTCGATTGCACTCAAATCTATGCTTTTTTTCTCGTAAGATGTTCAAAGCAAAAACTGTGCGTGCCTTTCTCCATATAATTAAAGTCAAGAGAAATTTTCTCGAGGAGAGCTTCTTCGTAACGTCTTCCACTCTCTGGAACACATAGCCACCATACTACTTTAACGATGATTACAACGTCTTTGCCTTCAATGCAAATATCAACGGAATCATCTCTAGAACTGTCCTACAACTACTCGAAATTTATCCTGGAAATAATTCCATCTCATTCATTCTTATCCTCAAGCAGAATCTGGTTTTCATAAGAGAAGACAATTACAAAAGATAAAACAATGTTTCCACTTATTATATGTGTATATACATGAAATGTTAAATGCATATATCTCTACATATGTATAAAAGACGCCTTGAGTGTGTGTGTGTGTGTGTGTGTGTCCGTGTGCGTGTGCGTGTGTGCGTTCCCTATGAACATTTTTGACCGATTAAAAAATAACCACACAAATGTACTTCATCTGTCTAAGAGTGTTTATAGATAGGATTTGTATAACACTGCCTTTGATAAGTATCGAAAATCGATAATTGAAAAAGTCCGACCAAAGAAAGTTCACACTCTTATACATCACAAATGTATCTGAAAAGTTTTATCACCACATAAACAGAAGAGCCAAGCGTATACAATCAACAATAGGGCCTTTGGTAAGAGAGGGGCGAGTTAGAAATTAATGTTTCTATTTAGAGCACAATTGAACCATGATCTTGACTGTTGCATTTAAAACTTTAATTCGAGTCATTATATTAAAGTATTTTTATAAAAGCAACAGTAGATTTTCTATAATGTATTGCGGACTTGAGTCCTTAATTAATCAAGCTCTAGTCCATCACATTACAGCTGCTAAACTCCTGACCGACAATCAATATCGATTTAGGCAAGCCCGTTTCACAGCAGATATCCTAACTGTAATCTCTGAACGTATATACCGTTCACTGGACAAAACATGAGAGGGTAGAGCTGTAGCCCTCGATATATCTAAGGCTTTTGACAGGCTATGGCACAATGGTGTTCTAAGGAAAATTACATCATATGGTATCACTGAAAGAATACATAATGTAATTAAATCCTTCTTAAGTAAGAGAAAATCCAGGTTGTCCCCGACGGTTGTACATCTAAACAATATGATATAAATGCGGGAGTATATCAGGGGTCTATCCTGGGATTTTTATTATTACTGATATTCATAAATGATCTCCCTGATCTCCGGGTATATTTGCTGATAACACCACTCACTAAAAAAGGCACGAGGAGGAAAGAAATGAACACATATCTAAGGAAATTGCAGAAACACAAGAGGATGACCTCAAATCTGTAGTGGAATGGGGAAAAATGGATGGTCACATTCAGTGCTTCTAAGACTAAGCTTGTTTCCTTCAATAATTACAAGAAACCTTCACTACCACCAATAGTAATGACCAAGAGCACATTACCCGACGATATTTCCTTTAAACTCCACGGCCTAACGTTCACAGGGAACATGAACTAGAATAGATACGTTCAGAGCATTGCCAAGGCTGCTGCTAAGAAGGTGGACTCTTTCTACGGTGATAGAACGTTACTTACGCCTGAAAGTATCCTGTACCTCTATAAGGCAACCGTTCGCCCATGTACGGAGTGATATTGTCAGATTTGGGCTGGTGCATCTGCTACTTGTCTCTCACTCCTGGATAGGGTTCAAAAGAGAGTCACCAACCTGATAGGTCCTGAAGTGTCATCTAGACTTCAGCCTCTGTCGAATCGACGACATGTTGCAACCCGCTGCCTGTTCTACAAGTACTTTAATGGTGAATGCTCTGACGAACTACAAGCACTTGTACCCCCTCGACGTTAATACCCCTGACAAATTCGACAAGCAGAAAAATCCCACCCTTTCGCAGTAGTGATCCCTAGCTGTAAAAAAGCTTTCTACTTTCTTTCCCCAGAACTGCTAGACTTTGGAACTCCTTTTCAGCATTCTGCTTTCCCAACTGACATGCAGAAATTCAAGTGTAATGGGAACAAACATCTTGCTACTTATCTTCCTTCATAATATCCCTTCAATTTATGTCCCTGATAGTAGCCCTCTGCTTCAAAGTGGCACTATGGCTTGTTTGGGGTGAAAATGGAATAAATAAAAAAAAAAAGATATGTGAAGTTTCCTCTCAAAAGACCGCGATTGGTTCCCGACTAGATAAGAAAATCACTTGATTTAGTTGACAAATAGGTAATGAAAATAAAAGTATTGAAATTGTGGACCTGTTTAAACAAAAGCTTTTGTAAGGTAGTTATCGCCTGAAATAAAAGAAGAGAAATGATCCGCACTTTATATCTATGATATAAAAAAGGACAAGCATGTATTATTTGAGCCAAAGGATAACTAGATTGCGAAAGCGTTCGTAGGGGTATATCTTGATATGTAATCAAATATTTTAATGAATAAAACTTTTGTATTATACACACACACAGACACACACACACACACACACACACACACACATATATATATATATATATATATATATATATATACATATATATTGCTTATTGGGTTATGTGTATCCTCTCTGGTGTAACTGGTACTATAGGTTTTGGCTGTCAGGTTATTAGTTGTCGTATTAGGCGGGAGTTCTGTTACTGTACATGAATATATGGCGTCTGAGTGTACGCAGTCATTCTCCAGTGGGCAGCTATTTGGTTCGTTACAATTGCAGTTTAGTTGGGCTAGACTAGGGTTGCCATTAATTATTTTCTGTGCTGATTCTATTTTCCTATTATTAGTGCTTATAATAGGTTGCGCTACATTAGGCATAGTTGAGAAGGATAATTTAATAGTATTAAATTATCCTTCTCAACTATATCTAATGTAGCACAACCTATTTAGAAATCTAATACAAAACAAAATAGACTTTACATTAAAATGGAAAATACTAAGAAAATCCAAGTCATACAACCCAGGATCTAAATACTGCCTTCTATGTAACGCAGAGGCGACATAGATTATAACGGCGCCTAAAAAATTAAACATCCTCAATTCAAAACAAGAGATAATTTGCAGTTGCAGGCACAAGAGAAAGTTTAGGTACGTAAATGCAATTAACCCCACTGAAAATGCATCACCGGACAGGAACTAGCTTATTGAGCTTCCTAGCCATCCATAAAATGCAACAATATACATCAATAATCGTTTCCTCTAGTATTGAACTATTGCACAACACCCTATACCAAATTTTTT
The DNA here is from genome assembly GCF_053919585.1 of Euprymna scolopes. Classification (NCBI taxonomy): domain Eukaryota; kingdom Metazoa; phylum Mollusca; class Cephalopoda; order Sepiida; family Sepiolidae; genus Euprymna; species Euprymna scolopes. Next base: position 197,684,633 of record NC_136484.1, read on the forward strand.
TAACCACCCATAAGTACTCGCGATCTGAAAAAAATCGCCATAAAAAACTTCAACTCTTTAATATAAAATATTAACACACCCTCTGAACACACAACTATTACATAACTTTAAATAAATTACCAACCTAGAATCGCCTGCATCTTGGCAATGCCTAATTAACAATATATCTGCTTTAAACATAAGCCCACAAACAATTTTGCCTAACAAACCCTATCTCCGTAAATATGTACACTAAACACCACCTGTTAAATTGCAACCAAACAACCAACTAGCACACGATGCAACGAGAATATAACCTAAACAATAAAAAACCTAGGCCCAATTGAAAATATAGCTTAGAAACCACTTCCCAGGGCTAAAGACTTAAAACCTAAATTTAGAACCATCTTACTACCACCCCTAAACCCTATTGGGGAGCCCGCTCTTAAATAAGAAATTAGTAGTATTTACATTAAAACTTTTAAATGTACCGAAAATATAACCTAAGAAAAGCTCCCCCGATTCAACCCAACCCAACCCCGTCACCCATACAGACATATCCCCATCCCTATCCTACCCCCTCCGACTACCAGCTAAGCGCGTTCCCAACCGCTTACAAGCAAACACGTGCATTTTCTAATTTCCTTCTAGATGCTACTTCCTACTGATAATATAACTTAGATTTGAACACAGTTGAACCAGTCCAGTTTCGGGCAATTTCCACCACAAGAGTCTCTGTGTAAAAAATAGTTTTTTTACCATCCAAATTGGGAGGAATAAGATTTCACCAGATCAACACTATATGTATATATATGCGTATATGTATATATATATATTTTTTTTTCTTTATTTTGTATGGGACTACTTACCCCTCACCTCTCAACCCCATTTCCTGCTACTCTGACCCCCCACTTGTCTGTATCCTTTTCTTTTACGCACCCCTAATAATTAGTATTAACAGTATTTTCATTATTATTATTTATAGTAGTGGTGGTGATATTGGAGGTAGTAGTAGAAGTATTGTAGCTACTATCTTTATTATTATCATTATTATTAGAGCATTGTTTTTTAACGCTATTACTATTGTTATTATTATTGTTTTTATTATTATTATTATTATTATTATTATTATAATCATCATTATAATTGCTGTTATTATTATCCCCGTTATTATCCCCGTCATTGCTACCATAACCGCTACCAATATCTCCATTTTCACTGTTATTAACATTAATTTTGAATTTACTTCTATCACAACTATTGGTAATATTATCTTTAATGTTTATTTTTAATGCTTACCTTTAATTTTGTCTTTATTTCATCTTTATTTTTATCTTCAATTTTACTTCTATTTTATTTTACTATTATTATAATTTTCATTGCTATTATCTTTCGTACTATTATAATTACCCTACTATTATTTAGTATATTTTTACAACCACTCTCATAAGTAGTAATGGTTTCCTTACTCCTCCACTTAACTTATACTTAACCTTTTGCATCAAGTTAAACGCACTCATAGTCATTGCCACCCTAATATCCGACCGCCCCTTATGATCATACTCCCTATATCATAACAGTAGAAACTTATAAATATATTGCCGAATATTACCTTTCAGTTTTAGAACCCCCTCCAAATTATAAGCGAATTTATAGCCGCCATTTGCCGTTTAGGTGGCAGCAATCCAAATCAAAATTATCCACTCCATAGACACCCCACAAACCGTTAAAATAAATTACCACGCAGCAACAATACACCCCCTATTTAACCATAATACACATACTCCTGAATCTCAATACTATGTTAAAGACAATATGTAATCTTATATATCATACTACATATAACAAGCTTCTCCTTATTTATTTAGAATTCAATAGAGCTTCCCCCAACATTCTATAATTCCTCTTAATCTCTTTCGTCCCTAACGAACCTTATGCTAGGCGCCGCATCTTCCCCATGCTACCTAGCACCTTCTCTACTCTTCTGATGAGAAGCATTAGGCTTCGAAATGCCATGGCATAAAGAGTCCCTTCTATCCCCCAAATTTTGTCTGTATTCCATTATTCAATAAATGATCCATTCTATATCTACCAATATATAGTTTTGTGTCTTCATTTCATACTCTTGTTGTCCTATTATATATATATATATATATATATATATATATATATATATATATATATATATATATATATATATATAGAGAGAGAGAGAGAGAGAGAGAGATTTGTGTGTGTGTGTAAAATGTACGTTTGGTCGCAACCGATAATCTAAATAACCACTGAACCGATTTCTTCGATATTTTCGTGTAGTATTTTCATCGTATCCATGCGTGTTTTTATGCATCTATTTTTAATTATACCATTAAACTTAATTTTTATTTAATAAATTAAGAGATTTTCTTTGTAACAATGTTGCCATTTTTTATATGGAAAAATACATCGCTGATGATTCACCAGTCACGTGACATCACTAAAAGGAACTTTTGGTGTCAACATCAGTATCTTGCTTACTGTAAACAGAATTTGTTTACAATATGGTTATATTAAAACTGTTTCACAAATTTTACATAGGTAAAATTTGATTACGTGATTATTGAAAATGTAATCAAGTGATTAAAATTTGATTTAAATTAACCACGTGTGGTTGATGTCCTGTCAATTATTCATCAAAAATGGGTATTAGCATCAAAGCGACAACTGTGGATCGTTTTTACTATTTATAAAATTAAAGATTCACATGGAATTTGACGAATATTTTTTCAGAAACTAATGAGATTCCTATTTTAGTCACCAAAATTATTTAGAGTGAAATGAGTTTAGGAATTTTTATCCAAACGCAAATATTATTTTTACTTAAAATAACATGAACGCACTAAGTTATAGTAAGTTTCATCACAAGCTTCTATATTTACTTACGTTTATATCAAACGTATCCACTTACGTGTATATCTACTTAAGTTATTAGAAACTTAGCGGCTCTTAAAAATCTTTAAATATTGAACTTTTGATATAAAAAAAACTTGCAGATTCTGGTAACTGAGTGTCAAATCAATAATAATTTTTTTTTTACATTTTCACGCCAAACAAGGCACATTGCCACTTTGGTGTAGGGGTTAATATCAGGGGCAACAACTACTGAGGTACTATGTAGGGATTTGGGCAGCAAGATGCCAGTTCACGTAAAACTTGAACTTCTGCACGTCAGTACTGTTGGGAAAGCAGGACCTGGAATGGAATTCCAAAGTCTAGCGGTTCAGGGGAAGAAACTACTGGAGTAGAAAGATCTTTTATATCTAGGGATCTCTACTGTGTGGGGTGGGGTTTAACTGCCTGTTGGGTTTGTCGAGGGATTTACGTCGTTGTGGCACAAGTGCTTGCAGTTCGTCAGAGTATTCACCATAAAACTACTTGTAGAACAGGCAGAGGGGTGCAACATTTCGTCGATGGGACAGAGGCTGAAGTTTAGATGCCATTTAAAGGCCTATCAGATTCGCGACTCTCTTTTGAACCTTGTCTAGGAGCGAGTGACTAGTAGCAGATACACCGGCCCAAATATGACAGCAATAATCCATACATGGGCGAATGGTGGCTTTATAGAGGTACAGGATACTTCCGGCTGTTAGTAGTTTTCTAGGACGGTAGAGAGAGCCTACCTTCTTCGCAGCGGCCCTGGCAATGCTTTCAATGTAATTGTTCCAACTCACGTTTCCTGTGAACGTAAGGCCAAGGAGTTTAAAAGATGTACTCTCAGATAAAGAGTCGTTGCCTATTGCTATTGGTGGTAGAAAAGGTTTCTTGTAATTATTGAAGGAAACTAGTTTAGTCTTGGCAGCATTGAACGTGACCATCCATTTTTGGCCCTATTCCACTACAGATTGGAGATCATCCCCTAGTGTTTCTGCCATTTCTTTAGATATATGTTCATTTGTTTTCCTGTCGTGCCTGTTATAGAGTGTGGTGTCATCAGCATATATACCCATCTCAGAGGAAATTTTGTCGGAGAGGTAATTTATGAATATGAGGAACAGTAGAGGTCCAAAGATAGACCCCTGGGGCATTCCCGCATTTATATCATATTGTTTAGATGTACGACCGTCGAGGATATCCTGGATTTTTCTCTTATCTAAGAAGGATTTAATTATGTTAAGTATTCTACCAGTGATACCGTATGATTTAATTTTCCTGAGAATACCCTAATGCCATACCCTATCAAAAGCCTTAGATATATCTAGAGCTACCGCTCTGCCCTCCTCCGCTTTGTACAGTGAATGGTATATACGTTCAGAGATTACAGTTAGGATATCTGCTGTGGAACGGGCTTGTCTTAATCCGTGTTGTTGGTCAGTCAGAAGTTTAGGATCTGTAAGGTCATGGACTAGATCATGGTTAATTAAGGTCTCAAATATTTTCGCAAAAAGTGGGAGGAGGCTAATGGGGCGATAATTAAATGGGTCCGTTTTTTCGACAGAATCCTTGAATACTAGTACCACAGAAGCAGTTTTCTAATGGCCCGGAAAGCAAGATTCATTAAGCTATTTTTTGTAGAGTTTGGAGAGAACTGGAGCTACTTCGGCTGAGCGCTTTTTAATAGCACAGCTGGGATAAAATCGGGTCCACATGCTTTTGAAGTGTCAAGGTTTTTTATGGTAACATGCACCTGAGAAGGGGTGATTTTCAGATCGTCTAGAGGGTTGTTGAAATGGCCCAGTATGCAGTTTGAGGCAAACCGGCTGGCAAGCATGTTAGCCTTTTCGGTGTCTGAGCAAACAACCTCGTGATTGTTTGTCAGTGGGGGAATTGTTGATTGCTCATTATTTACTACACTGTTGTAGATTTTCCAGAAGTCACGAGTTCCTAATTTTTGGTGCTTCGATGCGATTTTTAGTGGTTTCAGTAAATTCTCTCTTAGCTTTCGCTATTTCTTTCTTAACGTTACTTCTAGCTTCTATATACTTCTGTTTGTTTGAACTGGAATTATGTCGGTTAAATCTGCGGTATGCATGCTGCCTTTTAGCAATGGCAGTTGCGCAAGTAGAAGTAAACTCTTGGGGAGAGTGAGACTTGCTATAAAATTTCCGCATGGGAACATGGGCTTCAATTGCAGTTTTGAATCATTCAGTGGTCTCATTTGCGCACTGTTCAGCAGGAAGAGAAAAAATATTTCCCTATGGGGCATCTCTGATAAGATCTCTGATGGCTTCTCAGTCAGCCTTTTTATAATATCAGCTTGTTTTAAGCATTGGCTCTTCAGTTCTGGCTCTAGAGTTTAGGACGATTTCAACCATTATCACTGCATGATCAGCGTTCCTAAGTGGACTGTCGGCATTCGTTATACAATCATCGGGATTTGTGGTCAAAACAGATATAGAAGTGATGCGCGTTGTTCTTGCTGGTCAGGGAAACTGGTTGGAAACATAACCATTTGTGATAGGGAGTGAGATATAGAGGAGCTATGTGTTGTGCTGCCCGCTGCATCTGTGTAAGTAGAGAATATAAGCCAGTTTTTGTGGTGGACATTAAATCACCAAATACATGAACTTGTGCACTCGTGTCGAGGGAGAGCGCTGTGTCTATGCTTTCAGAGACTTTGTTTATTATGGTGCAGTCCTTGGCCGAGGGAGAGCAGTAGAGAAAATAAAAGTAGCTAACGTTATGTTTCATGTTTAGTCTAAAGCACATAAAACCGAATCTAAGTTTGTTTCTCTAGTCAAGGGAAGGGTATTACGAATGTAAACTCCAAGTCCGTGCATATGTCTGTCAGAGTCCTTACGGCAGAGTGGGAGATATCCAGGCATATTAAAGTAGTTAGAGGGGATGGAGGAGTGTAGGTTAATCTCACTTAATACTAAGATATCCGGGGTATTTGTTAGGAGATATGCTTCAACATCAGCTAAATTAGTTCTAAGCCCACGGATGTTCGTGAATGCAAACCTCAAGGGAGAAGGCAAGTTAGATTTTTTTACCCTAAGCCTGGTTTAAGCTTATTTTTAGCTTGTACTGTCATCATATTTTTTAAAGAGTTTCAGTTTAGGTATGGGGGAGCTGAACTAGAGGTTATAAAGAGTATCAGGCATGCAACACAAGTAGACCATCAGCTGACCTTTCTTCAACTAGGATTGTGGCCACAGGAAAGCCCACTGGGGATGAGTGCAGGGTCCCTTTCTATGCGCGACAAGGCACTACAAACATCCCGATATTATACAACTGTTGATGGCGCAGCCGCTCTAAGCGCTACCAAAGAGTTAGAGCACTGTACTACCAATAATTTGCTTAAAATATCGAAAAAAAAAATCCGAAACTTCTCCTATATGGGCAATAATTGGGTTTCGTGTTTCCCTCGAGTGTTTCCAATAAGGAGGTTCGATTTACTAGAACTTTGTATTAGAAACTGAAAATATCTATAAATATTGAATTTTCCGCATTTTAGTAAAGTTTGCAATCGCTAATAATCCGCTCAACAAACTGGAAAAAAATCGAAATTAAAAAAAAAATGGTACTCTTGCCGAAATTGACACGAATCCTCGGGATATTCCGTCAATTATGGTTAAGGCTCGACGAACAATCACCGGATGAAGCCGAGCGTTGTTCAAATGTTTCCAACATCACACCGATATTTTTTATACAAAAATGTAATTTTTTAATCATTTCTTGGGAGGTATTTTTCCTGTTTATTTTTATAACATCTGTTGATTAAATAATTTGTAAATTCTCTTGAAAAAACTTATCTGTACTTTCACCTAATAATTTACGGTTTTCATAAATATCATTTATTTTTACTTATAAACAAATTCTGTTTACAAAAAAAAAATACAAATTTAACAAAACAACAAAAAATGTAAGTTTTTTGAAAAAAAAACCTTTATTTAACAATTTACGGTAAAAAAATCATCTTCTCTCCGTCGTCTTTCAGGACACTTCATCACCGAATCTATTACACGACTTCTCCAGTTCTCTTGATCTCGCATGACACTTTGCAGGCCCAATTATTTTTTTTGAGGGGGGGGTACAAAACTTTATTATATCTATAAAAAAGGGAAGACTAAGTTTTTTTTTTTGTATCCATGGTAAAAAGAGAGACGGAGGGAAAATATTTAACGAGAGAGGAAAAAAATTATTAATAATGGAGTAGAGTCGGCCGACCAGGTTTCGCTCTCTCTTTTCAAAGACCAAATCGAGGGGTTTTTTTAGTACAGGGAAACGAATTTAAAAGTCGGGAGCGACTAAAATAAAAGAAAATTATCGGGGGGGGGGAGAAAAAATGAGAGGAACGACTGAAATATATGTATCGTTATTATATGTGGAGAAAACGCCTTAGAGACAAATCACGTCAGAACCTAAATCCGTCTGCTTACAGAGAGAGAGTCTCCTTAACCGGACATGAATAGTCTCTAAGACCTTCAAATGAAATAATGAGTGAGCGTTACTCAGGATAGAAAATGGGTCACTGCTGAAATTAATTGCACATCGCGGTTTTTTAAGCAAATGGTCCGTTTTTTTATATCGTAGTCAGATATTACCTCCTTCCATTCCTGAAAATATATTTATTGAATTAATGAAATTTGCCACAACATCGGTTGAATTTAGTTTCAACAATATAATCTATCGGCAAATAGATGGTGTGGGAATGGGCCCGGTCCTTAGACCAATAATGGCGAATATATTTGTGGGTTTCTATGAAAAACAATTATTATCTGGAACCATAAAACCGCTAGTCTACTTTCGATATGTAGACGATACATTTTGTCTATTTACAAATCAGAGGCAAAAAATTTATCTTTTTTTTTTACATGGAGGTCATCACTTATCAAGGCCTGGAAGCCACTCTGGGATAAGGGTTATTGCGTGTACAGTAATCAATGGGTTAGTATCGTAGTAATACTTAGTATTGGAGAGTTGATAAAGTGCCTTACTAAGACAGCGGCTAATCAGGAATTTGTTTATGTTGGACTTGAAAACATCAAAGTTGTAGTCAGGTGGGAAACATGCAAACGGAACAGAGTTCCACAGGCGTGCAGTTCTAAGAAAGAAGCTTTGTTCATGGAATCTACGTTTTGATTTAGGCACAGATAAAGAGTGGGGAAAATTATTGACAGTGGTTTCAGCTAGACGGGTGTTTATCGCGAAATATTGGCGAGGGGGGACCAGAGATTGAAGCCCGGACGAGCACTTGCGATGGAAATAACAATAAAACAAAGATAGGCTAGCAACATCTCTTCTGTGGGAGAGAGGTTGCAGGGAAAAGAAAAAGACATCCCCTACTAAGCCAAGAAGTCTATTTTGTACTCTGACAAGGAAGAATATGCTTTTTTAGCAACTCCTGTCTACCTACTGTAGCAGCAGTATTCCATCCTTGGACGTACTTGGCTTTTATACAAAGAGAGAATTGCATCAGTAGTGAGATATCTTCTGGAGCGGTAGAAGGGTCCCACCATTTTCCCAGCGACCTTGGCAACAGACTTGATGTACGTGTTCCATTTAAGATCAGGAGTAAAGGTCAAAACATGGGACCTCCCTTGGACGAGAGCCATCCATTTCAACTGATGCCAGATGGGGATCAGAGCGTTGATGATGCAAAGATAGGATCTTGGTTTAGATCCATTAAAGGTAACCAGCCACCTCTTCCCCTACTGTATCACGTGCTTAAGATCAGAGGAGAGAGAATCAGAGAGAACTTGGTCATTTACGGCCTTTGATGTGTTGCCATAGATGGTCGTGTCATCAGTATAGATGTCAACGAATGATTTAAGTATGTGTTTTGGGAGATCATTGATGTAGATCAGGAAGAGAGTTGGGCCCAGGATGGACCCCTGAGGGACTCCAGCATTAATACTGCAGGCTTCTGATTTCTACCCATCAACCACTACTATTATGAGCCTATCAGAAATAAATGATTTAATGATTGAGAAAACATTTCCAGTTATATCGTAGCTGTGAAGTAGGCCCTTATGCCATACCTTATTAAAGGCCATCGATATGTCAAGAGCAATTGCCCTAGAAAGGAAGCCTTTGTCGAGAGATTCGCTAATCTTATGAGATATAACCGTTAGCACATCTGTTGTAGATCTAGGAGAATGGAAACCATATTGCATGTCACTAAGAAGGTTATTTCTGCTGAGGTGGTTGACTACTTCTCCGTTTAATATGAATTCGAGCAACTTACTCATGACACACAGGAGACTTATTGGTCTGTACTGAGAGGGAGATGACTTATCACCTGAATTCTTAAATACAGGACATACTGATGAGGTTTTCCAGGGTGTTGGGAAGCACTCCTCTTTAAGGCAACGCTTAAAGACTTTTGTAAGTATAGGGGCAAGTTCTGGTTGAAGCCTTTTTAACAATATAATTCGAATGCCGTCAGAGCTAGTTGCTTTACTGGAATCAAGGTTCTTGATTTACTTGGCGACCTCACACACATATATTTGTATGTTACCTAGCGTGTTGTGTGTTATAGAAGGAAATACGGAGAGTTGCTGGCCTTCGTCGCATAGGGCAGCATTAGCTGCAAAGTTTTTTGCAAATAGTTTGGCCTTGTCTGATGCTGACGAGATGACCTCTGGTCCATTGATAATGATTGGGATAGAACGCACGGTTCTGTTCAGGATCCTATTTGCTATTTGCCAAAACTGGTGGGAACCAAGCCGCTGAAAGCTAGTTTGGATTTAACGGACTGAGCATATAGTTCTCTTGAATTTTTTATTACTCTTTTACAGTGGTTGCTGGCGGTCCTGAAAGCATCTTTAGTCTCAGTGCATCTATTACGTTGGTAGCAATGAAAAAAGGTGATTTCTGTGCGCGATGGCAGCAGCACATTCTGGGGAGAACCATGGCTGGTTGTTAGGTTTTTGCTGGAATCTTTTGGATGATATGAATCGGTCTATGCCTACAATTAACCATTCGGTCAAGTCTGATACAAAAGAGAACACATCCTTTTTAAACATGGGATGCAGAGGTAGATAAGATATGAATGTACGGAAGCTATCCCAGTCAATCATAGAGTATCGGTATACATCACGGTGGAGAGGTACGTCTGAAGACATTACATTTCATTTTTATCTCAACTGATACAACGGAGTGGTCGGAGGATCCCAGAGGAGATAGAACGGAGCATGAACATAGCTCAGGGTAAGTTGAGAGAAAAAGTCTAGAAAGCTTACATACTGACCGGTAGTATCGGGCACACGGGTGGGTCAACAAAATGCATCCCGTATTAAAGTATACTTATGAGGGTGAAATCAATTCTAATTTAGCTTTCCTTTATGTATTGATAACGAAAACTCCATTAAATTATCTGAAAATTTACCGTAAACCAACGTTTATTAGTTTTTATACAAGGTGGGATTCATTTTGCCCTAAGAAACGAAAATACAATTTGATTTGGACCTTAACACATCGGGCCCTCATGATTTGTTCACAATCTAAATTGGACGAAGAACTAAAAATGATTACTAATACTTTGTCCAATAATGGGTACCCTCTTGATGTGATTAACTCCGTCATAAAAAGGAAAATAAATTTTTTCCCAAATAAAATTGAAAATGGCGGCAAAATGTCCAATTTACATTCGTTTGCCTTGGTTAGGTATAGTGAGTGAAAAATTTGCCATACAGATTAACTCAGCTGTAGAACATTGCTATTTTGCCTCAATGTACGTGTGGTGTTTCCGACAAAGCCGTTATTGCCATCCTCTCAAAAGATGTTCTGCCCCTCCATCATATGAATAATGTTATTTATCACGTAAATGTAGTTTCAGTGCCAACTACGTGTGCAGAACAACGCTCAGGTTTGATGGTCTCGTCCAACAACACGTACCTAGTAAAATCCGAAATGGAATTTACCAACCAACGGAGATCTTGATCAATACGTTTGGTTCTGCTATAACAGACCATTTGCTTAAAAACCCGGGATGTGCAATTAATTTCAGCAGTGACTCATTTTCTATCCTGAGTCACGCTCACTCGTTATTTTATTTGAGGGGCTTGGAGACTATTCGCGTCCGGTTAAGGAGACCCTCTCTTTGTAATCAGAGGGATTGTCTTCTAGGCTTGGACGTGATTTGTCTCTAAGGCGTTTTCTCCTCATATCACAACGATAGATTTATTTTAGTCGCTCCTCTTATTTTTTCTCTGTTCCCCCGATAATTTTCTTTTATTTTAGTCGCTCCCGACTTTTAAATTCGTTTCCCGGTAGTAAAAAAAACCCACAAACCCTCGATTTGGCCTTTGAAAAGAGAGGGCGAAACCTGGTCGGCCGACGCCATTCTTTATTATTATTAATACTTTTTTGTTCCTCTCTAATTAAATATTTTCCCTCCGTCCTTCTTTTTACCATGGATACAAAAAACTCAATCTTCCCTTTTTCACAGATATAATAAAGTTTGTACCCCCCAAATAATAATAATAATAATAATAATAATAATAATAATAATAATAATAATAATAATAATATATATATATATATATATATATATATATATATATATATATATATATAATAAAATGCGAATGGAAATTTAATTAACTTTCTTGTATCATTCTCATATTTCTTTACATTTTTGGATTTTACCGTCATTGGATACTTTACCTTTCACCAGACTATCCATTCACGTAAAATCACCTTTTTCTTCACCATATTCCCTCTGCTTCACATTTTTTTTTATCAAGTAAGATCTTTGACTTACTTGCAGTTTCATCAAATACTTTTGTATGCAAAGTCCGATCCCGCATTTTGCTGATTCCTACCCTCTGATGAGAATGGAAGTATTTCTTCGAAACTCTGCGGATTAAGGACTATCCACTTATCAAGTGTTTCCTTTTCAGATTAAATATGTTTTTAACTCTTTTTCAAAGTGTTTTTAACATGTTTTATTAACTATTTGCTCATATATATATATATATATATATATATATATATATATATATATATATATATATATATATATATATATATATATATACTAGCAAAAGTACCCGTCGTTGACTGGGTTCAAAACAGCCTACTGAAAATGGACTCTGATTTATGAAAGTATTATAGGTTATGAAAAGGAAGGGGTGTAAATTTGGGTTGAATTTGGGGGTATCAAAACCAAACCAAAACATGATGAAAGTAAAAATAAAAAAGATAAACCCCCATAATTTATTATACCATACCTGTTCACACTGAAACACTTATCACAATATTCTGTGGATCTATATTAAAAAAACCTTGTAAAATTTTGTTACATATTTCCATTCTATGGAGGTCAGGCGCGAACGAATACCCCATAATTTTATTATATCATATTTCTTAAAACTGAAACATAATTATCAAAGTATATTTACGCAGATAGATACGAAAAGTCTTTATTAAAGTTTGTGCCTATTTCCATTCTATGGAGGCCAGGCGCGAACGCAGACCCCACAATTTTATTATACCATCCCTATTTAAGTTAAAACATGCTTATCAAAGTATTCTTATGTACATCTATATCAAAAACACTTGTAAACGTTTTTTTTTTTAATTTTTAAATTTTTTATTTCCATACTTTGTGGATCAGGCGCGAACGCAGACTCCACAATTTTAATGAACCACTGTTCTGCTAGATCAAACATACCCATTCCTGTGTCTCGATACATCTATCATTATATGTAATCAGTTTTTAAAAATAGTCAACCCTATATGAGCTTATTCGTGACCACACACACACACACACACACGCACACACACATACATTCAACTTTATATTATAATATATATATATATATATATATATATATATATATATATATATATATAATGGAATGTACCTACTTCGCTTCAAGCAAGAGGTGTGGTAGTCTAACTACTAAGAACCGACACTTGCTAGGACGATTTCATCCAACAAGTAGGTACACTCCATCGTCGGATTTCGCCCAGGGTTGCTTGATCTGCGTTAGCTATTAGAATTTGATGTCTGACATGCAAGAAACTCGGGTTTCGAATCACGAGTTCGACAGATATGTTCAACTGATAAACTAGAATGAGGGCATTCATGGCTCCAATGATCTGCGACTTTCTTTGACCGCAGAAATAGTTATATGACCTCCCATTCTCTCTCCCCCATCTTGAGTGGAACGATAAATTTGTCGCCCTAGAAAAGATGACATGATTTCATTTCCATTTGATGAAAACCGGTTTTCTTTTTTTGTTGCAGATCATGTACAAATCCCAAAAGTGATAAGAGTCACCTATCATGTCTGAAAGTGACACAGTGTTCAACGAGCGAGATCTAAGATACGCCACTCTACAACTCATGCTCTCTAACGGACCAAGTTATGACAACAGGACCATTGCCAGCACTCTTAAAATGCAAATCCGGATGGGCACAGCTTAACAAAGTTTTGGGCGACAGTTATGGTATTTGGTGTGGTTTCTAGTAAGGGCCACATCATGTCATCTAATATCTTCGAAATCGGCTTGAAAGTAAGCACCAACGTGTACCTGGATGTGCTGAAGAGTGTGGTGATCCATTGGTGTGATCAGGTGGCCGCTGGCAGACTCTGGGTGTGGTAACAAGACTCAGCGCTAACCTACAAGTTCAAGACAACCAGGCTTGGCTTCGGAAGCTACTTTACTACCTCGTTTGGTCATACGTCGAGAATATCACCAACATGACTTCCCACAACACCAAAGCCAGCTTAATTGCCGCCATCCGCCGAGTATTCGCTGAGTTATTCGCCGAGCTCCTACCGGCGCTTATGGAAAAGGCATGGTCCCAGTTACGGACCCGCATCGAGGCGGTGATGAAGGCTGAAGGCGGATATATTGAATAAATGTCAGCTCTAGTACATAATCAAGTTACCTGAATTAATTTTTTCAATAAAAGTTTAAAAATAAAGCTGTAGTGTTTATTTGAAAGCGACAAATTCATCGTTACACTCCTTCTCTCTCTCTCTCTCTCTCTCTCTCTGTATATATATATATATATATATATATATATATATATATATATATATATATGCGTGTGTGTGCGTGTGTGTGTGTTTATTGATACGTTTTACATGATCTTCATTGCTTGTGCGTTATGTGTACTATTTATGCGCCTGCATGCGTGTGAGTGTGTTTATGGTTATAAGTGTGTGAACTGCGTATGTCGTAAAGGTGTACACTTTTCACAATATTGTGTATACGAAGCTCGTCTGGTAAATGAGTTTCTGTGTGACGATTAGTTCAGCATTTATCTCCTTTGCTGTCCTCGCGTCTCCGAGTTGGCCCGGCCGCGATCGACGCCATTGACCGTCCGCTATCAACCGAGCGCCGGTCGTCGCTCTTATCCTCCAACTAAGTTGACTGGTGATGCTCGCTCGAACGCTGCTGACAGCCCGCATACGGATCTTGCTTCACTTGACTCGGCGAAGTCAGGCAGAAGAGTCAGACACGTCAGTGGCATCTCATCGCCTTCCCCCTCCTCTTGTGGCTGATTGGATTATCTTTCTACTCACCTTCCCTCTCTTCTTTTCTGTTATTCAAACCTGCAGCACAACGAGACATAGCGAAAGAAGACCAATTGATAGGGGTGCACTGACAAAACGTCTCTAATATTCGTGTAGGTTTAAAACTACTAACAATGCTATTCACACACAACGACGGAGACAGGCGCGCACACACACTGGCACATACATACATGTATATACACGCATACATTTATATGAAGTTAGATATGTGCATAGGTTTATAGATTTGCTTGTACATGATTTACGCATATACATTTAAATCTATCATCATAAATTTGGAAATGCATATATATAAACATACGTAGGTTCACACACATGCATGCATTTAGGCATTATTTTGTCATTTAAACAGACATTATTAAAAATAATAGAGAGTGTTTGTTGAATTATTATAAATTTATTATTTTAAAAAAAATTTCTTCTCTTTTTTTGTATGAAAATCAAAAAAAAATTTAATATATGTCTCATATATGACACGAACGTTTTCGAATCATTTTCGAATGAGTGGCTAATGAGCGATAGGCTGAAGAAAATAACGAGAGAAGGAATTAGTACTTGCACATGGCCAATATTCGCCGAGAACCAAGGTGTTTTGGGGGCCATTTGTGAGTAAAATTCTGTCGTGAGAAATTTGGATCACATGAAATACTATATTGATTTACAACAGGCATTTTAAGTAAGTTATTGGTTTGAAAGACGATATATTTTATTTTAGTTTTGGGGTTTTATGCAGATTGCTTCAAGTATATTTTAGCTTTTAAAATTTAATTTATGATATATTACTTTTGCGTTACTAAGATTTGTCTTACATCAGAGGGCTAGGACAGTAATGTTCTTGTAGATGATAATAAATTGCATTGGAATCTACAGTATGCATGGTGAGGCAACGAGATATGGTAGTGGTTGTATAACTATCTGTTTCAAAGTGGTTATGGGAGTTACACACTTGCAATGGGCATACCAATTTATTGATTCTCTCGTGATACGTATTGAATATATATATATATATATATATATATATATATATATATATATATATATATATATATATATATATATATATATGTATAAGGAATGAAAAAATGTACCAGCGGTGGTTGACGTTATGTTTAAAGAAAAAATAGAAAAAACCGAATGAAATTATTAAAAAATCAACGTTTCGTCCTTGTCTCAGAGGACATCTTCAGGATAATTGAAATAAAAATGTGATAAAAGAAAAAGTCATAGATCGTGCGAAAAAAGACAGTTTTTTAAAATCCAACCCATGTCGGGAAAGGACGAATATGTGCGTATGGGAAGGTTGTTTGATGTCTATATATACAATTTTAAAATGCATTTAAAATAAATATGTACATGTTTTTTCTTTTTTTTTCTTACATAGAAAGACCACACACAAAAACGACTATATTCATTACTACTCACACCACAATGATAAAATAAAGACGGGCATGATTATAGGGTTTTTCTTACGTACCTTTAGAATATGCAGTCCCCAATATCTTAATGATGAATTTCAATATATTACGAATGTTTTAAGAAAACTACAGTATCCATCCTATTTCATTTCTTACGCAAAGAAAAAAGCTACGAAAATACACTATAACATAAACACACAGAAAAATAAAACAGATACCTCACTATTAAACAGACATCTTTTCATTCCCACCCACACCAAAAATACAAAAATCTACGACACTCTTAATAGACTTGGTTTTCACCTGATACAAACAACTTCCTCAACCATAAAACAGACATTAAAAACTACCAAGCACTCTCCCAAAACCCTCACATCCGATGCCGGTATATATTCCATCCCATGTAACAACTGTCAACAAGCGTACATAGGTGAAACACAACGAAAATTGAAATTAAGACTTAACGAGCACAGAAGAGATATGAGGAATGGTAACGCCCTAAATGCACTCTTTTGCCATTGTGCAGAACACGATCACTCATTTAATTTAGATCAAGCGAAAATTATTAAATACGTGATAGATAGAGCTAAAAGAAGACTTTTAGAATCAGCACTAATTTTGAATACTAATACTATTACGCAAAGAAAAGGCTTCTACCATTTAACCCCTAGCATAGGGAAAATAATAATCAAAGAGCAAGGTATCAGGGTGGATCCTGGCTAGCCGTTTTTCTTTGAATGTTTCAGGAAAATGAGTAGTTTCGCAGAAAAAAAAAAAAAAAAAATGTACATATTTATTTTAAATGCATTTTAAAATTGTATATATAGACATCAAACAACCTTCCCATACGCACACATATTCGTCCTTTCCCGACATGGGTTGGATTTTAAAAAACTGTCTTTTTTCGCACGATCTATGACTTTTTCTTTTATCACATTTTTATTTCAATTATCCTGAAGATGTCCTCTGAGACAAGGACGAAACGTTGATTTTTTAATAATTTCATTCGGTTTTTTCTATTTTTTCTTTAAACATATATATATATGTATATATATATATATGAGTATTTATGATTCCAAATACCACCGTATGGAATCAAATCACTAATAATTTTTTCTTTATTATTCGTTTTTGGCAGATTCTAAGTTTTCATTATATTACGTGTTTTTTGTTTGTTTTTGTTGTTTTTTTTATAGTGAACAACTCTTCAGAGACAAGTAAATATTCATAAAAAAGAACTATATAGTTTAATATATGGAATGAAAAGAGTCCTATATATACACCCACTTATATATGGGGGGGTAAATATGTATTTTTAAAAATTGATTGACTCTATTTTTAATATGAGACATACATTATTTTAAAATATTGGTCTCAAATGTATAGCCATACTATTTCTGTTTTCGTTATTTACTTTCGAAATTAAAGGAAACATCAGTACTTATTACAAAACAGGGAAAATAATGAAAAAATAAACAATTCTATGTGGTTTCTTAAGTTTTAGATGAGTATTTTATGATTTTATTATTTGAATTATTAAAATGTTTGCAATTTGGTGTTATTTTCATAATGTTATCATCTATGTAATCTCCTACCTTCTTCAGGTGTATCTTGTCAGACCTGGCAATCTTTCTGTCGAACTCTTGCATGCTCTCATTCTGTTCGGTTTAAGGCTCTAAAATGCATCTACTGTTGTTCGCAAGGATCCACGACAACGGATAAATTACTTAGTAAAATTCAGATCTAAGTTGCATTTTTCTAGAAATTAAAGTGCGAGCGATACTAAGAATACATTTTCGAATTTTCTTAGATTTCTATCTCGCTATGTATTACGGAACGAGATTAAATCATAGGTTCCGTTAGATTTCCGAGTTCGACTATATGCACTTCGTAAAAATTGGACGTTTCAGCGGACGAAGACTATAAGGTGAGAATAGCAGTTCGAATTAATCCAAATACAAAATTCCATGTTGATCTCATTTAACGAAACATCTCTAAAATGATACGTTACTTTACTATACATATGTGTGTATATGGGAATATTACGTAGACTTCAAATTCTAAATTAAGATAAATTCGGAGTAAGTTAAACAAAGAAATCAAAGATATAGATAATGCAAAAATTTTAATGTAATGTGAACTAATATCTTGTTTAACAACCCCCCTCTTCCACATGATACTTCTGGTAAATTATACCCCCTAATTTACAGTAACTACACATGTCTCTGTGGCAATATGCCTTGTTTGTTGTGAAACACATGTAATATA
The DNA here is from genome assembly GCF_053919585.1 of Euprymna scolopes. Taxonomy (NCBI): domain Eukaryota; kingdom Metazoa; phylum Mollusca; class Cephalopoda; order Sepiida; family Sepiolidae; genus Euprymna; species Euprymna scolopes. Next base: position 197,702,769 of record NC_136484.1, read on the forward strand.
CATATATATTTTTTGAAATTTCACTGGAAGGTGCTTGATATGTTTGGGGGTGTTCTTGCGTAGGTTTTGTATCGAAATGCGTCCAATAAGTATCAAAAATTAATGATCAGAAAATACCCTATTAAAGAAGTAAGACCGATTTTGTCCAAAGTTAACACATTTATACAAATACAACATAAAATCACAAGTGCATTTTAGAAGGCAGAAAGGTCTCGCACTTATAAAATTAACTGTAGCTTATAAAATTAATTGAAGATTATTTTATAAGACAGGGGCGCGTTCAAAATAAATGTTTCTTTTTAGAGCACAATTGAACCATCATACTTTACTTTTGTACATTCAACTTTAATTCAAGTCATTTTGTAAAAATGATTTCATAAAGTCAACAATAGGCTCCTATGATAAAACAGAGGTGTGTTCGAAATAAATGTTTCTGTCTAGAGCACAATTGAACCATGATGAGGTTTGCATTTGAAAATTTTATACAACCCATTATAGAAAAATATTGTTTTAAAAATCGACAGTACATTCTCTACAGTGCAATGTAGACCACAGTGTATTGTGAACTAAGTCAATCGGGAGGCATGTGAAGATTCCTCCTGGTAGACCACGGTAGTGGGGGGACAACTAGAACAGAAAATCGATTTGATTGAAAATGGGCGATTTTACCGATTTCTATGACAATAAAATTATGGGAGGGTGGAACATCTGTTGATCCTCATTCAATCCCGGAAAACGCCTTGCTTCCCTGCTGATATATATATATATATATATATATAGAGAGAGAGAGAGAGAGAGAGAGAAAGAAAGAGAGAGAGAGAGGGAGAGAGAGATGGAGAAAGGCGATAAACTTTAAATTGACAATTCTGTTTTCTTTAATTTCAGATTTTACGACTATCGGATATTTTAAGTATAGCTAGGTTTAACAAATCATCATGAAGAAATACCGCATAATTTATTGCGTAGAGTTCGTGAAAATTGGACCTCTAGATAACGCTATATATGCGTAAGGCGCGGGCCAAGTGTCTAGTAGCGTATTTAAAGTATAAATGACCAAATTAAAACACTCTACACACACACACACACACACACACACACACACAAATACACACACATACAAATGCACACACATATATATATTAAAATTAAAACACTTACACACAAAAACACGCATATATATATATATATATATATATATATATATATATATATATATATATATATATATATATGCGGGAGGGGTTTAACTTTTGTCATTTATACTTTAAGTACGCTACTAGGCATATGACCCGCGCCTCGCGCATACAGTGCCCCGCAAAAGTTTACAATACATATTTGTCATTGAAAGTTTTTGTATTTTTAGCTTCCAAATGGTAATGAAACCTTTTATAAACATAGAAAATGTATTGAAACTACGATAGGAACAGTGGGAAAATGAATAATAATAATTTAACACAACGCGAAAAGAAAACTCAATAATTAGCACCGCAAAAGTTTACAACACATTTACAAAATGATATTTAGTATTTTGTAGCATTATTATTATTGTTCATTACAGCATGCAGACGTTTTGAGTAATCTCCTACGAACTTCTTACATGTGTCTTGAGTTATTTTATTCCATTATTTCACACAAAGTCTCTCCAATTCTCGCAGATTATTATATTTTTTATTATATTTTCAACCTAAACAACGCACATTGCCACTTTGATGTAGTGGGCTACTATCAGGGACCTAAATTGCAAGGGTAGAATGTAGGGAGTTTAGCAGCAAGATATCTGTTCAGATTACACTTGAACTTCTGCATATCAGTACAGTTGGTGAAGCAGGAAACTGGAAGAGAATTCCAAAGTCCTGCAGTTCTGGGACAGAAGCGTAAAAGGCTTTCTTACATCTCGAGATCTCAACTGTGTTGGGTTTGACGGGGGGGGTTGTCGAGATGGTACGAGGGCATGTAGTTGTAAAACAGGCATAGGGATGCAACATTTCATCGGTGTGACAGGTGCTGAAGTTTACATAACAGTTCGGGACCTATTAAGCTGGCGACTCCTTTTTGGACCCTGTCCAGGAGCGAGAGACTAGTAGCAGATGCACCAGCCCAAATGTGACAGCAGTACTCCATACATGGGCAAATGGTGGCTTTGTAGAGGTACAGGACACTTTAAGGCGTAAGTAACTTTCTAGCACAATAGAGAGATCCCACCTTCTTTGCAGCAGCCTTAGCAATGATTTCGAGGTATCTATTCTAACTCATGTTTGATGTGAACGTTAAGCAAAGGAGCTTGAACTAAGTGCTGTCAGGTAAAGTATCTCTAGCCATAGCTATTGGTGGTTGGTAAGGTTTCATGTAATTATTAAAGGAAACGAGCTTTGCCTTGGCAGCGTTGAACGTTACCATCCATTTTTGACCCCATTTCACTACAGACTGAAGATCTTCCTCTAGGGTTTCGGCCATTACCTTAGATATGTGCTCATTAGTTTTCCCAACGTGCCAGCTATAGAGCGTGGTATCGTCGGCAAATATACCCATGTCAGAGACATATTTATCAGGTAAGTCATTTATGAATATCAGAAATAATAAAGGTCCAAGGATCGATCCCTGAGGTACACCCGCAGTTATATAAATTTTTTTGGACGTACGCCCATCGAGGACAACCTTGATTCTTCTCTCATTCAAGATGGATCTAATTATGATAAGCATTCGTCCAGTAATACCATAGAATTATTTCATGAGATGACCATCCTGTCAAACCATATCAAAAGCCTTAGATATATTTAGGGTTACTGTACTCCTCTCTCCTGCCTTATCCAGTGCTTGGTATAAACGTTCAGAGATTACCGTTAGAATATCTGCAGTAGAACGGGCTTGCCTAAATCCACGTTGGTGGTCTGACAGAAGTTTAGCAGCTGCCAGGTGGTGGACTAGAGCTTAATTAATTAAAGACTCAAATATGCTGGCGAAAAGAAGGAGAAGGCTAATTGGGCGATAATTTAATGGATCAGTTCTTTCGCCAGTGTTTTTGTAAACTGGTACCACGGAAGCAGTTTTCCAGCCGCCAAGAAAGCAAGATTCGTTAAGGCATTTGTTAAAGAGTTTAAAGAGGACAGGAGCGACCTCAACGGAGTATTTTTTTAATAGCACAACTAGGATGAGGTCAGGTTGACATGCTTCTAAGGTGTCTAAGTTTTTTATAATATCATATACTTGGGGAGAAGGGATGAATGAAATCAGGGTGGGAATGGTTTGTTGGGTTCAAGGTAGAGTTTGAGGCAAACTGACGGGCAAGCATGTTAGCTTTCTCAGTTGCTGTGCAAAAAACCTCATGATTGTTTGATAGTGGGGGTATTGCCCATTATTTACTACACGGTTGTAGATTTCCAGAAATCACGAGTTCCTAATTTTTGCGCTTCAATGCGTTTCCTGGTGGTTTCAGTATATTTACTCTAAGCTGTTGCTACTTTTTTTATTTTTATTTCATGTTTTTATTATTATATTTTCACCCCAAATAAGGCACATTGTCACTTTGGTGTAGGGGTTAATATCAGGGGCAACAACTACTGGGATACTATGGGCAGCAAGATGTCGGTTCACCTTACACTTGAACTTCTGCACGTCAGTACAGTTAGGGAAGCAAGGACCTGGAATAGAATTCCAAAGTCTAGCGGTTCTGGGGAAAAACTACTTGAGTAGAAAGATCTCTACTGTGAGGGGGTGAGATTTAGCTTCCTGTTGGGTTTGTCAAGGCTGTTTACGTCGTGGGTGCACAAGTGCTTGCAGTTCGTCAGAGTATTCACCATTAAAATACTTGTAGAACAGGCAGAGGGATACAACATTTCGTCGATGGGAGAGAGACTGAAGCTTAGATGCCAGTTCAGGGCCTATCAGATTGGCGACTCTCTTTTGAACCTTGTCTAGGAGCGAGACACTAGAAACAGATGCACCAGCCCAAATATGACAGCAATACGCTATACATGGGCGAATGGTGGCTTTATAGAGGTACAGGATACTTTCGGGTGTTAGCAGTTTTCTAGCACGGTAGAGAGTGCCCACCTTCTTCGCAGCGCCCTGACAATGCTTTCAATGTAATTGTTCCAACTTATGTTTTCTGTGAACGTTAGGCCAAGGAGTTTGAAAGATGTACTCTCAGATAAAGAGTCGTTGGCCATTGCTATTGGTGGTAGAAAAGGTTTCTTGTAATCATTGAAGGAAACTAGTTTAGTCTTGGCGGCATTGAACGTGACCATCCATTTTTGTCCCCATTCTACTCCAGATTGGAGGTCAACCTCTAGTGTTTCTGCTATTTCTTTAGATATGTGTTCATTTGTTTTCCTGTCGTGTCTGTTATAGAGTGTGGTGTCATCAGTATATATACCCATCTTAGAGGCAATTTTTTCGGGGAGGTTATTTATGAATATTAGGAACAATAGAGGTCCAATAATGGACCTTTGGAGCACTCCCGCATTTATATCATATTGTTTAGATGTACGACCGTCGAGGACAACCTGGATTTTTTTTCTTATCTAAGTAGGATTTGATTATGTTAAGTATTCTATCAGTGATACCGTATGATCTAATTTTCCTAAGACCCTCATGCCATACCCTGTCTAAAGCCTTAGATGTATCTAGAGATACCGCCCTGCCCTTCCTAGCTTTGTACAGTGAATAGTATATACGTCAGAGATTACAGTTAGGATGTCTGCTGTGGAACGGGCTGCCTAAAGCCATATTGTTGGTCAGTCAGAAGTTTAGCATCTGTAAGGTGATGGACTAGAGCATTGTTAATTAAGGTCTCCAATATTTTGGCAAAACGTGAGAGGAGACTAATTGGGCGATAATTTAATGGGTCAGTTCTTTCGCCAGTATTCTTGAATACTGGTACTACAGAAGCAGTTTTCCAACAGTCCGGAAAGCAAGCTTCATTAAGCCATTTGTTGTAGAGTTTGGTGAGTACTGGAGCTACTTTGGCAGATCACTTTTTTAATAGCACAGCTGGGATGAGATCGGGTCCACATGCTTTTGAAGTGTCAAGGTTTTTTATTATAGCATGCACCTGAGCAGGAGTGATTTTACGATCCTCTAGCGTGGCGTCTGTCCGCATAGGAAAGTCAGGGAGAGGGTAGTGGAAAAGGTCCAGTGTGGAGTTTGAGGCAAACCGACTGGCAAGCATATTAGCCTTCTCGGTTGTTGAGCAAACAACCTCGTGATTGGGTGAATTGTTGATTGCCCATTATGTACTACACTTGTAGATTTTCCAGAAGTCACGAGTTCCTAATTTTTGTGTTTTGATGCGTTTTTTTTAGTGGTTTCAGTAAATTCTCTCTTAGCTGTCGCTATTTCTTGCTTAAAATTACTTCTAGCTACTATATACTTCTGTTTGTTTGATCTGGACTTATGTTGGTTAAATCTGCGGTATGCATGCTGCCTTTAAGCAATGGCATTTGCGCAAGTAGAAGTAAACCATTGTCAAAATTTTTCCCCACTCTTATCTGTGCCAAAATCCAAACGTAGATTACATGAACAAAGCTTCTTTCTTAGAAGTGCACGCCTATAGAACTCTGTTCCGGTTGCCTGTTTCCCACCTGACTACAACCTCGATGTCTTCAAGTCCAATGTAAACAAATTCCTGATGAACCGCCCCCTTAAGTAAGACATTTTATTAAATCTCCAACACTAACGTACTGTACACACAATAACCCTTATTTTCTACTGTCATAGCTTCTTTCCTCTTGCATTTTACATTTAGGAATTCCCTTCTCCCTCGTTTTCCAGACAGTATCAACATATAGAAACAAAAAAAGAAATTAGCACAACTCCCTTCCCACGTGCCGCTATATTTCTAGCATTTCCAGAGTAATTCCTTAAGTTTCGTTGACAATAAGAACTTGACATGATAATACTTTTCTCTTCAATTTATTGCATGTTTTCATCGAATTAATACATTACAACGCTTAATATAAACCAGAAAAAAACTCTTTACTATTATATAAAATGAACTTTGTCTATGTCTGTGTCAGTGTGTGTGTCTGTTCGTTCCATATGGACTCGAAAACAACTCGGCCGATTTAAAAAAAATCACATGAAAGTACGTTATGTGCTTGGCAGTGTTCTTAGATATGTTTTGTATCTGCATATCTTCGATAAGTATAGATAATGGATAATAGAAATAATCCGATGAAAGAACAGGTGATTTTAACCAAAGTAAACACCTTACACAACCTAACCTCATAAGTGCATTTGAGAAGTTTTATTACCACACAAGCAGAAAGGCCCGCCATATAAAATCAATGCTAGGATTTTTTATACGACAATGGTGCGTTGTAAATGAATGTTTCTTTTTAGAGCATAATTGCATCATGATACTTGACCTTTATTATATAAACTTAAATTCAAACCATTATCACTGCACAAGCAGTAAGGCCAGTCGTATAAAATTAACAGTAGATTCTTAAATATAACAGGGGGGGCTTCTGTTTAGATTACAATTGAACCATTATACTTGACTTTCGCATTTTAAACTTTAGTTCAAGCTATTATAAATATATATATATATATATATATATATATATATATATATATAAAATAAGTGTATAAAATCAACGGTAAGTTCTCAACAGTGCAATCTAAACTACACTGTCCTTATTAATTGGAATTCTTCTTGAGATGAATAATTTGTATCATTTATTCATTTATTTATTGCGAACTATTATCCTCATCTTTTAGTTGTTGTTTCACATGTGAAAATGAAGAAATAAAACTACAATGTATTGTGGACTAAATCACTGCCGGGAGAAATGTAAAATTCATCCAGGTTAACTAGAGATGGCAATCAATCGATTAATTGAAAAAATGGGCGATTTCACCAATTTTGATGGCAATAAACATATGGAAGTGTGAAACATTCGTTGATCATCATTCAGTTCCTGACAACGTCGGGTCTCCCCGCTAGTATTTTTATAAACGAAATCTTCTATGACTTATAGTAGTGAAAATCATTGTTTTGCTTCAGAATGTTATAGATGACATCGTTGCATCATGTTTATGTTTCACCTGTTCAAGTATAAAGTTTTATCATTTTACTACGATTCGTTCTTTTTTATTTGCCAACACAAACTTCCTGTTTGGCGAGTTTCATCAGCGGAAGTGTCCTTGATCACGTGCCGTGTTCGAAGACGCGAAATTTGCGTGCACAGGTGGTTGCCAAACGGCGGCGCGAGTTGTGTCTCAAATAAAACTCACGAAGCTGATGTGACACGCTTAATAAAACTGCTCCCTTTAGCCACATCATTAAATATTCAGAGCACATGATAAGCTTTCATGTGTTTATGTGCAGCTGCCTTCACTGTACTTAAATCTGTCATTTCGTCTGTTCTTTTTTGTTGTTGTTCTTTTTTTCATTTCTCTTCTTCGGGTGTGTTATACATGACGAAGCTTCTTTGTCAATCATTTCAGGTCTTGTCTGCACGATTTACTTCCGTTTATGTTTCTTTCGCTTTTCTTTTTCAATTCGTTTCACTTCTAGATAAATCAGTATTCATACTTGCCTCAAATCTGTATTCATAAAACAGTGCCACGAGAACTTCCATTGTACATAATCTGGTAACACAGACACTAGTGCTATCAGATCAGGCTGTCTGAAGTTCATATCTTCTTGACCCAAACATTGACATAATTGTTTGTTTTTATTATTTCATTTTGCCAAGCTCAATTGAGTTCTGCAAAATTAAGAATAAAAATAACAATTTCCTCTTCAAACACAACTAAACAAAATATAATGTATATTTGAAAATATCAAGAATTTCGTCTACTAAACTTCAACGCTTGTCCCCTCGCCGCGATGTTGCATCCATATACATGTTTTAAAAGTTTGATGGAATGTGCTTTGATGAACTCGTTGGAGTTGTGCCCCCTTAACGTACATATCCCCGACAAACCCGCTTAGCAACAAAATCACACCCCTACACTGTTGATATCCCTAAATGCCAGAAAGCGTTCTACTTTATTAGCTTCTATCCTCGAACAACTAGACTTCTAAATTCCCTTTCTTCTGCCTGCTTCCCTGGCTGTACTGATATGCAGAAGTTTAAATGTAACGTAAACAACCATTTTAATCTTTCTTAGACATGACCTCAAATAGTAGCTCCTTACGTCCAAGTGGCGATCTGCCTTGTTAAGGATGAACGTGAGTAAAAAAAAAGAAAAGAAAAAAGAACTTGAAGCATGAAGAATATTTCCGAAATCACTGGATTCAACAATAAATGACCTAAAAAGAGTTGGTATGCCATAAAATATAGCAAACCAAACCAAACAAAACAGATAAATATTATAAAATGCCTTTCATACAAAAAATTAGTTTGCATTTTACTCTTTTAATTCGATTTTTGACATGCTGTCAACGGTTGGATCACGTCTTATGATATTACTTATAACATGACTAAGTTTAAATAATCTATCACCTACTAAAAATGCAAAACACATTATTTATAAATATATCGTATATTATTTGTATATGTACAATACACTTTGTATTACTGCATTAACCCATATTGCACGGAACAGCTCTGTACATTTTTGTTATTACTCTTCTCTGATGACTTGCATCAGTCAGGGATGCACAGTCCAGATAGTAACTACTAATAGCCAGCCTCAAGAAGACTTATAAATGCTCAACAGTTATGGTGGAGCGGTATTTGGACTTAATGATCTTCATGAGGGGAAAAGGCTGCCTCGCATAAATAAGTACACCCAAAAAATGCAGTCAAGAAGTTAGCACATTTAATGATGTTGAGGTCTTCCGTGAGTTAGTTTCATAATTATCTAGAAGATCTGCGTCAGTTGACTGTCGGTTTATTGCATCAGAACCTCATTCCTCAATTAAAAGAGTTCAAGTTGCAAAATTCTATCCGAGTGAAACAACCTCAGCATCTTATTAGAAAGTGGAATGTAGCGATTATCTCGAGTAAGATAAAGCCTTTAAAGCGTTTGCCGAACTATGACAGACAATTGCCAATTGTTTTATTTAGCGTGCATTCTCAAGCTGTGCGCATGATTGCTCTTGTGTCTCCAGCTCTGCTGCGAGGTTCTAAAAGTTTTCCAGCTCAAACGTTTGTTTGTAATACCATGCGATCTACCCACAAAGTCTTTGCGATATATATATATATATATATATGTGTGTGTGTGTGTGTGTGTGTGTGTGTGTGTGTGTGTGTGTGTTTATTAAAAAGTTTGACTCATGTCCAGGTAAACTTCATCTAAAATTTCAAGTGTTTGGACCCAAAATAGGCGGAGGAGTTTGGTAGAGTCTACAAATAGCAACTATTTCAACTTTAACCTTTTGGCAGCCAAATTTCCATCCAAAACCTGATTAAAAAGCTTTCTGCATGTGTGACTATCCTTTATGTAAAATTTTAAATGTTTAGACCCAAAATTGGCTGATTAGTTTGCTAGAGACCACAAAAGTCAAATCATTTGAACTGTGACGCATTGGTAGCCAAATTCTCGCCCAAAGCCGATTAAAAATCTTGCCTTATGTCTAAATACACTTTATGTAAAATTTCAAATGTTTAGACCAAAAATTAACTGAGAGGTTAAAATTGTTTTTTTAACTTTTGTCCCAATTTTGACCTCTTAACATTCATTGTTATAGGCTCAAATCAAGTTAAAAGTTTGATTCATGCCCAAGTAATCTACATCTAAAATTTCAAGTGTTTAGATCCAAAATTAGCGAAGGAATTTGGTAGAATTTTCAAAGGTCAAATCATTGAGCTTTAACACTTTGACAGCCAAATTTCTGGCCGAAAACCGATAAAAAAGATTTTCCCAAATCTCAATATCCCTTATTTCAATTCTCGGGTCTGTAGACTGAAAATTGACAGAGTTATTTGGTAAGGAAATGTACACACAGACACACACAGGCAATTTCACTTTTATAGATATATAGATTAATATTTGATAAATATTGTTAAAATTTCATAAACATTGGAGGATGTTAATTTTCAGGAAAATGTATTACCCCCTGACCCTTTTTCATGAAATTAAATAAAACGAAATATAGCTTACATTACGCCCTCTTGTGCCCTGTATTGTTTATTTCTTTTAGGAGTCAATCGTGTAAAGATATTCGCATACCTAACCTAATATAAACAGTGATAATTTGTTTCAAATTTATACCCAGTAAATATGTATATAACTTTAAAGAAGGGTGAATTAATTGTAAGTTTTGATCAGCTCGACTTCTGCCAAGAGCTCACAAAGTCTGTGTCTCAGAATTATCTGGTTTGCATGAAGTTTTCTGTTGATCGGAACTATTTGTTAATCTACAAGTTTGCAAGCCCCCCCCCCTAAAAAAAGCAGAGAACGTAACTCGGCTATATGCGAAATTGGTAATGGCTTATTCTGAACATAAAAAGTAATACTATAGAAACAACGTTATCCCCCTCATTTCATTGATTCGAAGTTCCACACCTGACATGCAGGAGCAGAGGCGAACAAAGGACGATGAAACATGATGCTGACCTATCCTGAAATTTCACCCAAACCCTGATAGTCAGATAGCTCTAATATAACCACGTCGCTACACTTCTAGCATGGTGCTCAACAGTTAGAGTTAAGAAGATGTTGCAACTGCACAAACATCAGAATATCGAAAATGAAATTAGTAACGAAATATTTTGTCATATGTTTGTCTCTATATTTGACTATAAAAATATGTGAGATGTGATATATTTCCATTTCTATTTTTCATCTGTAGTAACGTCATCTCCGTTTGCAATGAGGTAACCCTGAGGTTAGTATGATAAAACTGTAATCTAGATGGTAATGAAATATAACTGAGAGATGGAGTCAGAGTTCGTGTTTCGAATGCGACGTTGGTTGTTTTGATAATTCCAAAATACAGACAAAAATGAATATACAAACCTGTTATTTTTAGTTTTTGAAATATGAAAAACAAGGGAGTGATATTTCAGATGAAGGTGAGCGTGCCGTCTCTTGCTTTCTATTGCGGTGGTAGAAAATCGAACACACATTTAAAGATAGATGTGCTAAAAGATGCAAAAAAGTAAAAAAAAAAAGAAAAAAGAAAAAGAGGTGATAACTCTTTATAAAAATCCAGACACGTCCGTTATTTATGAAATGTTAAAATGTATTGATTACCAATTCATACATATTCCCCAAATTTCAGTTCCTCAGTAAACGATTTTAGGTGTATAATATATATATTTTAGATGTATAATATATATTTTAGGTGTATAATATATATATATATATATATATATATATATTTATATATACATCTATATTTTTATAAAGTAATAGGGTTCGTGTGTTTCTGTCTGTGTGTACAGCTCTCCATCATCAACGAAATATAAAGGAGGTAAGAGGGTAGATCTCTCCTGGTAGCGAAACATTAGAACCCATTTTAGGATGTTTCTGTTATAGGAGACATAAGAATTTATGCCTAATTTCTTTATATACTAGTCTACAAACCACCCCCATATCGAATGACTTATGCTCATTTGCATATCACATTATATTAAATCTCTTTAACTAATTACCTCGACCTTATTACATATTGGAAATATTCCAATCATTTCAACTGTACTATTTACAAAATCTATTTAACATTTAATTATTTAATATATTTTCATTTAATTTTATATTCGATTTATTTCACTTTACCTATATTATCAAAACAATTCATTGGCGAGAAGCTTTATGTTTTGGGATTGTATTGAAAATGTAATGGAAATTTCAATTTCGTTCCGTTTTAATCTTTTATATTTTACTTGCCAATATAATTGAAAGAATACAATTCAACTATCGTAATTTTATATAAATAAACAAAAACAAATATTTTAAAATAAAACTTTATTAAAAAAGAAATAATTTTATTTTTAAATGAAAAAAATCAATTTAGTAAAATAATTGTATTAAACATCCCAACCTCCCCATGTTAAGTATGGCTTTCTGAATAAACACCCCCAGCCTTGTCAGCAAACCTGTAAAAGTTAACATTTCGAATGTGAACAGTGATTTTTCGATTTTGTTAGCGCTTCGCTTCGCTTGCCGCAATTAAAGACAATTAAAACGGAACTAACTTTATTTCCATTCTATTTTTTAAACAACCCCCAAAACATAACGCTCTCTTCCAGTTATAGCCAATTTTTTTTTAATTAAATGTCAAAATAAACAGATAAGCGCATTTTCTTTTACATTTTTCTTACAACCAACGTTGTCATTTAACCAACTGCAGGATACAGTTACTTTTGTGGGGTTGTTTTGAAAATGGCACGGAGATTATAATTTCGTTCCAATTTAATCTTTCTGGTCGAGCCTATTTCGAAAGCCTGTCTTATCATAGATTTGAACTACAAATAATTTATTACATTTTGATTATTACTATCTTAAGACTTAAAGCTTATATTTATTTCATTTTTCTATTTATATATTGAATTAGTTATTTCCAGTCTTATTTAAACTTAGTGCTTTCTTTAAACCGGATGAACCTTTTATAAAAATGAGTTTAACGTAAAGAACACGAACAAGGTTTTATTCAACTGAATTTCTTCCAGTTTACTAACAAAATATATAAATTTAAAAGAGATATAAATAATAAAATAAAAAGGTTATGTAATTTAAAAGAAATACACGTACTCACAAAAGCAGATTTTTTTTACACATTTTTTTCTTTAAAACCATAACAATGAGACTAACAATTACCTAGATCTTAGTAATTATTTGTTTTAATAGAACTGTTTTAATTGTATTGTTTACATATATTAGTTAACCTAAGTTGGTATTACATTTATTTTACATTTACTTTTTTTTTTTAATTATTACTTTTAGACTGTGACGTTTACACCCGGAAGTAATGAGTCACAAGTGGGTCGCTTTTATTCATTTTTGCTACAATATAATTGGTCAAGATCAAAGTGTAGCATCTGTTCTTCAGATGCTGCACTTCTATTTCTTGTTCTCTTTCGGTGGAGGAGAAATCCTTCACGACTGAGACAATTTTTATTTTTGTACCTTTTCTCCACGTTAAAAAACGACCCTGGTGTCTAACTCTGTCCCGTGGGGAGGCATAGTAAATAGGTACAATATGATTGTTTATAATTGTACTATTCAGAAATATTATTTATAGTTCGTCCATTTCAGTTAGTATACATTTCCTTTACGCTTAATTAATTTACAATCATTAATATCGTTAAACAATTCCGTTTAAAACCGAAATTATGCCACCCAAACGAAGTAGAAACGAAAGTGAGGAAGAAAGAATGGAAAGATTGGAAGCTAATAGACTAAGAGTTGCTGCAATTCGCTCCAATGAAAACAATTCAGATAGAGAAAGACGTCTAGAACTTAACAGGATACGTCAAAGAGAAAGGAGAGCAAGACTGTCAGATTTGGAAAGAGAAACCCAACGTGAAGCTGACAGAACTAGACATGCTGTAAGGCGGTTAAATTCATCACAAGATGAAATTCAAGAAAGGCAAAGATATGCACTGGAAAGAGAAGCAATATTACGATCGAATGAATTATATGAGGTAAGTAGACGTACACAAGGTCAGTTGAGAGTGGCTCAACGACATCAGAATGAATCAGAAACCCAACGAAGCTTTCGCCTATACCAAGGGCAACAACGAGAGGCTGCATGGAGAGAGAGTATGACTTTGCCCCAGCAATTGACAGAAAACGAGGCAGCTAGACAACGAATGACTGCTTTGAGACACCATGAAATAGAACACTGCAATAGAAAAGGATTGCTCTACAACAAAAATGACTCTCTCACTACAGCTGATATAGGAAAAATGGACAAAGTATGTCAACATTGCTCAGCTGTAAAATTTAAAGGAGAAACCCCTGGTTGTTGTTGTTCTTCTGGCAAAGTTGTGCTTGATAGCTTTCCACCACTGCCTCAGTTGCTTCAAGATTTGCTCTCCGGCAATGGTCCCATCTCTAAAGATTTTCTGCAAAATCTACGCAGTTATAACAATTGTTTTGCAATGACATCATTTGGTCACAAAATTGCGGCAGTACATGGGTGGAATCCTTCTTTTAGAATTCGAGGCCAGGTTTGCCACCAGATTGGGAGTCTTTTACCACCTGAAGATGAAACAGCAAAGTTTATTCAAGTCTACTTCTTGGATAGTCTGGAAGAGGAACTACATAATCGGGGACGTGACAGTAGACTCAATAGAGACATTCTCCAAAGTCTGACTGAATTTTTACATGAGAACAACAGCTTCATTTGTCAGCTGAAAACAACAAAGGAGAGGATTGAAGAAGAACACTTGGTAGAACATAAAGTTGTCATAAGGGAAGACCGAAGGCCGCAAGAAGAGCATCCACGGCGATTCAATGCTCCAACAACAACGTATGAGATTGGAATATTAATGGAGAATGAACCAACAGCTAACCGGGATATTGTCTTGCGTTTTAGAAATGATACATTAAAACGGATCTCCGAACTACATCCCCTCTACGATACTTTAATGTACCCGTTAATGTACCCCTATGGTTCTCCATCTTACAACATCTACATGAAGGCATCCAATGGGCGAAAAGTTACCCAACAGCAATTTTATTCGTACCATTTAATGACTCGGCCTGGAAACTATTTTCTCTGGTACCGAAGGCTATTTCAACAATGGCTGGTGGATGTGTACTGCAAGATTGAAACAGAACGTTTACAGTTCCTGAGGCGTGAGCAACAGACCCTGAGAGCTGACAATTATAGCAACTTGAGAGATTCAATTCTTAGGGAGGATGGGAATCCAGAACAGTTTGGTCAACGAGTTGTACTTCCGGCAACTTATACAGGAGGCCCTCGATACATGTTTGAGCGTCAAAGTGATGCCATGGCATATGTTCGGCGAATGGGCCGAGCCAACCTCTTCATCACGTTCACAACAAATCCAAAGTGGACAGAAATTACAGAAAATTGTCTTCAAGGGCAAGACCCTCAGGATCGTCCAGATATTGTTGCCAGGGTTTTCAGGCAGAAGCTAAAAAAGTTACTTGAATTTATTAAAAAGGGAGGATTTGGCAGGTTGAGGGCTTTCCTGTACAGTATTGAATATCAAAAAAGAGGACTGCCGCATGCACACATCCTCACCTTGCAGGCCCCAGAGGACAAACTTCTACCAGAAAAAATGGATCTCTGCATATCTGCAGAGATCCCTGACAAAGAGGAAGATCCTGATCTTCATGCTAAAGTGATGGCACATATGGTGCATGGACCTTGTGGACCATTTAATCCAAATTGTCCATGTATGATTGACAACAAATGTTCCAAAAAATACCCAAAAGAATTTCTTCAGTGTACCGAGCAAGGCCAAGACTCTTACCCCAAGTACAGGCGAAGAAAACCAGAAGATGGAGGCCAGACTGGTACAATAAGGATGAAGAGAAATGGTCGGTATGTTAATCAAGAAATAACAAACCAGTGGATTGTTCCGTACAACAAGGTCCTCCTTCAGCAGTTCAACGCTCACATTAACGTAGAAATTTGCAGCTCGATCCAAAGCATCAAATATGTCCTCAAATACGTGAATAAAGGATGTGATCAAGCAGTGTTTGAACTACAAAGAACTGATGGAGCAGCTAACCAACAAGGCCAAGTACAAAGTCACATTGCGGATGAGATCCAGCAGTTCCAGAATGCAAGGTATGTCGGCAGTTCAGAGGCGGCCTGGAGGATATTGGAACATCCCATCCATGAACATTTCCCCCCCAATTGTACAACTTTCTGTTCATTTTGAAAATGGGCAGCGTATCATGTTCTCAGCTGATACTGCTCTGGAACGAGCCCAAGGTCCACCGCCTGCCACAACTTTGACAGCATTTTTTCAACTCTGCCATGAGGATGACTTTGCAAGGGGTCTCAAATACGTAGAAGTCCCTGAGTTTTACACTTGGAACAAATCGACAAAGAAATGGATGAGAAGAATGCGTGGGGTACAAGTTGAAGGTACTGAAAATGATGATGTATGGAAGGCACCATGCATTGGGAGAATCTACACGATTAGTCCAAAAGCAGGGGAGTGTTATTTCTTACGCCTGTTGCTCAATGAGGTTGCTGGTCCAACTTCATTTCAAGATTTGCGAGCATACAATGGTCAGGTGTTTGAAACATACAGAGCAGCGTGCCTTGCTCGAGGCCTTCTAGAAAATGACCATCACTTGCATCAAGCAGTAGGAGAGGCAAGTGCCACTCAATCACCTTCAAATTTGCGAAGCCTATTTGTGATAATTTTAACAGCCTGTGAGCCAAGAAATCCTCTTGAGATCTGGATGGCTTTTCGTGATGTAATATCTGAAGACATTCTTCACAGATACAGGCAAGAAGTTAACAATCCAGAAACAGATTTTAATGAGGACATCTACAATAAAACTCTTTGTCTAATTGAAGAAAACGTTCTCCTTATGTGCGGTCAACCATTGGCAAGCTATGGATTACCTGCACCAACGCAAGAGAGAGATGAAAGACTCGCGAGAGAGTATCAACGTGAAGTTACTTATAATCTTGAAGAACTTTCCCTACAAGCAGAAAATATGCAAGAAAAACTGACCGATTCTCAAAGAGAAGTTTACAATTCATTCATGGCAATGTTGGAAGCACAAGGTGAAATGAACAAAAACATGATGTTTCTTGATGCTCCAGGTGGTACGGGCAAGACTTTTGTAATCAATTTGATCCTTGCAAAGATTAGATCCATGAGAAAGATTGTGCTTGCAACAGCATCCAGTGGCATTGCTGCTACTCTACTACAAGGTGGCCGCACTCTTCACAGCACTTTTAAAGTACCCTTGGATACTCATCGAATGGATCAGCCAGTTTGCAAAATTACTGGTAACTCAGCCTTGGCAAATGTAATTAGAGACACCTCTGCAATCATTGTAGACGAATCCCCAATGACGCACAAGAGTGCTTATGAAGCAATTGACCGAACACTGCAAGACATCACAGGAAACAAGAATCCCATGGGTGGCATTCCAACCTTATTTTGCGGTGATTTCCGTCAAATCCTCCCAGTGGTTAAAAATGGCACAAGGGCTAACATTGTCAATGCAAGTTTGAAACAATCCTATCTCTGGAGGCACGTTATAGTGAAGAGACTGACTACTAATATGAGAACCTATATCTCTGATGACACAGCTGCAGCATACTTCTCAAAATTGCTTCTCCAAATCGGTAATGGTCAGTTTCCTATCACTTCTTCACCTGACACAATTAAGATTCCAACTGCGCTTGGTAAATGTGTCGGTAATCAGAAGCAACTGAAAGACAAAGTGTACCCAGACCTGCAAAACAATGCAAAATCACCGGATTGGCTTGCTGAGAGGGCTATTATTTCGCCATTAAACAGCAATGTGAATCATTTGAACAATTCAATAATGGATGAATTTCCAGGAGACACAAAGCAATACAAGTCAGTTGATTCGGCTACTAATGAATATGAAGCTGTTCACTACCCTGTGGAGTTTTTAAACTCTTTGGAGATATCTGGAATGCCTCCACACATTTTAAATCTCAAAATTGGATCGCCAATCATGATTCTTCGATCCTTGGAACCGCCAAAAACAACAAACGGAACCAGATGTGTTATCACCAGATTGCACACCAATGTACTTGAGGCCACCATTTCCTGTGGTCCCTACAAAGGCGAAACCGTTCTACTGCCAAGGATCCCCTTAGTTCCATCGGACTCAGAACTTCCATTTAAATTCCGGAGACTCCAATTTCCTGTGAAGGTGTGTTTTGCAATGAGCATAAACAAAAGTCAAGGTCAGACATTTAACACCATTGGCGTAGACTTGACATCAGACTGCTTCAGTCACGGTATGTTCTACGTCTCCATCAGCCGGACAGGAAGTTCAGAAAAACTCTACATTCTGGCTCCAAATCAAAGCAGCAGAAATGTAGTTTACCCTGAGGCTCTTCAGTGAAAAGTTCTATAAATGGATATGAGGAAAAACTGACATGATCTGATTGTGGTAAGTTTTTAGTATTGAATGTGCAAGATAAAATTTAAGCAAGAGTTGAAAATTACTCCAATGAAAAATTTACTATGTAACATCAAGTAACCTTCCTTTTTGATGAAAATGTTTTGTGAAGTTCCTGATTGAATTTCAGTCACTACAAGAGGTAGTTAAAATGTTAATCACCTTATGCAATCGTTGCTCTTACAACATCAACTTACGGGAAAGGTGCCCATAGATTTTGGTACCCGAGTGCGCAACAAAGCTCCGTGCGAAGCACGGGTATCTTTGCTAGTATATATATAATCTTTCATGTAAAACAAGAAATATTTGCATAAAACTGTTATTCCATAGTCTTTAGACAACAATTAAGTTAGATTCTCTGCATTTCAATTTTTCTTAAACCTTTTTAGCTTAAGTCTTAAATTTAAGACGTTTTCTAGAATCAAAAGCAGGTAATGGATATTGATCAAAATTGGAATAAGTGTTCTAGATATAAAGTTTGGAATCATCTTATCATTATTTAATTCTTTTTAAGGTATCATAAAAGTCCTTTGTTCGGAGTATTAATTTTACCTGTATTAGTGGCCTCTATGCGGATTTAAGCATGCACGGCGAAATGCTCTCTAACGCACAGAGTAAGCCTTCCGCATGCGATGACGAGCTAATGACTCTCCTCGTTTGAAAAGAGGGAAAACGCTAGGTTGCGACTACATGCCAGAAGAGATGTCAAAAGCGATGGCGATGGGCTGGTAACGTTAATGCATAAGCTCTGCATTTTGATCTGTAAGACGAAGGAATAGCAATCAGACTGAATACGAACACTTTTCATAACATGACAGACTGTTCAAACTATTGCACTATAGAATTTATTATTTATACCCGTAAGGTATGCATCGGCTGGCAGGAAAGATCAGAAGAAGAACAAGTATAACTCTGGCATGATACGTTAGAAAGCAGCGCACGATGGAGCACATCTTCAATTTGCATCAGTTATTTGTCAGGAGAAACAGCGAGATATCTTTGTATGAAGTGTGAAAGCAGTAAAGCCTTTAATAACGCCAGATGCGGCTAACTGAGAGATGCTCCAGTTTCTTTTCAGGTCACACATAAGACTTTGATATTCTGTTATCTTCTTTCTTATAAAGACAGCATATTAGGAACACGGCTTCAATTAGTGCTGCTGCTTTCTCCCTCTTGTCCCATATTACTATGTAAGGTGTAATGTCAGTTTGCTAGGTACGTACCTGTAGGAATCTCGTAGTCATAGTGGATGGTGTATGATTTATTTCCAACTGATTCTTTTGGTATATGTTCTCGGGGCTTGCTGCTACATTGGATTATTTTTAACATTTTCACCCCAAATAAGGCACAGCGCTAATTTTTTGTAGGGAGGCTACTATCTGGGACATAATTTCTAGGGTTATTATGTAGGGAGCTGAGCAGCAAAATGTCTGTTTAAATTACACTTGAAATTCTGAATGTTAGTACAGTCAGGGAAACAGGAACTCGGAAGGGAATTCCAACGTCTATCAGTCCTAGGGAAGAAACTATTAGAGTATAAAGCGTCTTTTTACATCTAAGGATTTCTCTTGTGTAAGGGTGTGATTTTGCTGCTTGTCGGATTTGGCGGGGGTATTTACGTCGAGGGGTGCAAGGGCTTTTATTTCGTCGGAGCAACTACCATTTGTAAAACAGGCTGAGGGATGCAACATTTCGTGATGGGACAGCGGTTGAAGCCTAGCTAATAGTATGGGATCTATTAGGTTGGCGACTCTCTTTTGAATCCTTTTTAAAAGGGAGAAACTAGTAGTAGATGCACCAGCCCAAATGTGGTAACAAGACTTCATACATGGGCGAATGGTGACCTTGTAAATGTACAGAATACTCTCAGGCGTAAGTAACTTTCTAGCACGGTAGAGAGAGCCCACCTTCTTTGAAGCAGCTTTGGCAATGAACTCGATGTATCTGTCCAACTCATGTTTCCGGTTAACGTTAAGCCGAGGAGTTTGAACGAAGTAATTTCAAGTAATGTATCATTAGCCATGGTTATTAATGCTTAAGAATGTTTCTTTTAATTATTAAAGTAAAGGAGCTTAATTTTTGCAGTATTGAATGTGACCATCAATTTCTTTTCAACTTTTGATATTAAACTTTTCACCAATTGTACATTATAGATATATGCACACTGTATTGTGTCACATTGTATAGCAGAACATTACAACTTTATGTCAGATGGCTCACTCTCCAACATAAAGAACTGCTACATCATGCAGCCTCCTATTCCAAAATTGTTATATAGCAAACAACAGTAAACGGTTCGTGTAGCTTGTGGAACAACAGATTGTTTAGAAAAATTAAGAGAGCGCGAAATAATGCAATAGAATCATTAGCTCTGTGAATGTATGTACGAAGCAAATCATCAGAGAGTTATTCAAAGATTATTTATTACAGGGGAAGAAATCAACGGTCTTCACGTAAAAAGAATAATAACGTGGTAAGGAAGCTGAAGGTAGTGAGTGGACAGACTGGAAATAAACGCCGACAAAACTAAATTCATCGAATCGACCGGTGGCATTCTGAGCATACCAGTCGACGGTATAATCACGTCGACACCGGCTACCGTTAGATTACTGAAGTTAAACGATGTTGAGCCTGGTCCGTAATAAAATGGATGACCATTTGTAAATGACAGGTGGTGTATGTGCTTTCCACTTATCTGGGCATTGTTTTCAGTCTCCATAGACTTCTCGCCACTGGAATCAGGTAGAATCAGGAGATGAGTGATTACAGGTGTGTGCTATATTTCGGGATGTATCAAGCCCGAATCTTCTTAGTTTGGATTTTATTGAAGAACTTGATCTTTTCAATGTTCCCCATAACTCGATTTTCAATTCTTTCAATATTAATGCTGTAGCAGATGTTTAAACCCATTTTAAGAATATACTTAAAGAAAAGTTTAGTAATGTTTTCAAGAGGGTCTTTGATGTTGTTCTAAAGTTAAAGCTATTTTAAAACTGAAGGCAGATTCAAAGTCAGTGTTGAAACCAAAACGTTTGATACCATATGCAGCTTTAGCTACAGTAGAAAAAGAATTGGATCATCTACAACAAGAAGGAGTAATCCAACCTACAAATTATTCACCCTGGACAGCACCTAGAGTCTTTGTGAAAACAAAAAGCAAAGTACGCATATGTGCGGACTTCAGCTCAGGGCTATATGACCGACTGAAGACACATCAGTATTTCCTACCCGTACCGGAAGATCTGTTCTCAACACTCAACAGTGGAACTTGTTTTACAAAACTGACCCTAGCAGTTGCCTATCTACAAATAGAAATTAATGAAAATTCCAAAAAATCTTATTATTATTAATGGCCACAACGGATTATATCAATTTAACCGCCTTCCATATGGGATCAAGTCAGTTCCAACAATATTTCAACACACTATGAATACAATGCTCACAGAATTGGCACGGGTTTCCGCCTACATTGATGATACTATCCTTACAGGCACACCCCAAGAGGAACTTCTGCATGGTCTTACTTCCGTGCTTGATCGAATTCAACAATATTGATTTCATTTAACATCAGACGAATGCAAATTCTTCAAAACTTCTGTGAAATACTTTGGATTCATATTTGAAAAAAATGGTCGAAAACGCGACCCGGACAATATTTAGGCAGTAAAGCACATGACAAGGATGTTGCAACACTAAGATCCTTTCTGGGCTTTGTAAGTCATCATGGTTCTTTCTTACCCGAACTGCACAAGTTACGGAGCCTTTGACTAATCTTTTACAAAAAGATATAAAATGAAACTGGTCAAGCACATGTAAAGAATCATTTGGAAAAAAAAATCAAAACATTTCTTAGTTCTGATCTATTGCTGACACATTACAGTCCATCATTAGACATTACGGTTGTGACGGATTTTTCAGACTGTGGAGTCGAAGCAGTAATATCACATATTTTCTTGATGGAATGAAAACAGTCACTGCACATGCATCAAAGTTCTTGACGCCTATGAATGAAAGTATAGCCAAATTGAGGAAAAAGTCCTAGCAATTATATACGCGGTAAAGATATTTCACAAAATGCTATATGGCCGGCATTTTACTCTGATCACAGACCACAAGCCCTTAATAAGTATTTTTGGTTCCAGGAAAGGAATTTCAGTTTATACAGAAAACAGTTTACAGAAATTGGCAACTATGTTTTTAGATTAGGAATTTTCTATAAAGTACACACGAGGCGGCAAAATTGGCCATACAGATGCGTTATACAGACTCATCTCTTCTCATCAAAACGTAATGGAAACACAGTCATCGCTGCTATATCTCTGAAACCTGAAGTTGTTTCTGCGTTGGTTTCCACAGTGAGATCGCTACCTGTAGCTTCAAAGATTGTCCGAGAGGCTACAGTCGCAGATCTATTATTACAGAAAGTTCGACATTTTTATCTCAAAAGCTGGTCAAAAACTTGCACTGACCAGCAACTTCAACCATTTTGTTCAGAAAAGATCTTATCCGAGATCAATGGAACACTTCTTTTTGAAGAATGTTTTGTTGTTCCATTCAAACTCCACAACAGAGTTCCCAAGCAATTTCACTATGGACATCAAGAAATGAATTTGATGAAAATCTTGGCACGTCGTTATGTGTATTGGCCAAACATTGACAGACGCACTTGTAAAAAGTTGTGTTAAATGTCAACTGGTTGCGAAATCTCCTAAGGAAAACAACATTGCATGCATGCATGGCCTACCCCAGAAATGCCTTGGTCACAACTACACGTGGACTTTGCAGGACCAATGAATGGACACCATTACTTAATATTAGTTAATTCTTACAAAACGTGGCCGGAAGTCTTCCAAATGAATAGGATACTGAAACTGTAAAGAAACTACAAGAAATTTTCAGCAAGTAAGGCGTTCCTTATATCATAGTTTTTGATAATGGTACTGCATTTACATCAACAGAATATTCTGACTTTTGCAAACAAAACAGAATTCAGCATCTCAGGTCTCCACCTTTCTATCCACAATCAAATGGCCAAGCTTTGTATATACATTTAAGGAGGGCACTCTTGAAATTAAAGAGGAATGAATTACTTGTTAGATCATAGAAACATTTCCAAGTAGCTACAGAGCTACCCCAAATCCAAATTACTCAAATGGAAAGTCTCCTGCTGAAGCACTGATGAACAGAAACTTCATTTAAGAATTGATTCTATTCGTCCATCATCAAATAATCTTCCCAAGAGAAACAGGACGATGGAAAATAATCAATTTTGGAGGTTAAAATGGAAGGAACTAATCGAGACATCATAAAAATATTTCTAATAGCTATAGAGTTACCCCAGATCCAAATTGTCCAAATGGAAAGTCTCCTGCTGGAGAGAAAAATACGTTTATCTATGGATTCTATTCGTCCATCATCAAATAATCTTCCCAAGAGAAACAGGACGATGGAAAATCAATTCAATCGCCATCATGGAACAAGGTCACGTAAATTCCTATCAGGATAACTTTATTGGCAAAAGACTACTGCAATGGTAAAGAAAAATGGATACAACGTCACATAGTGCGTCGTTCTGGCAATGTAATCTATAATGTGCGTGTACAATCATCTATTTGGATCAGACATGCAAATCAACTTCGTCACTTTTATTTCCAAAGAGACAATCACATAATGATTCCATTAAATATTTTACTGGATTCACTTGAATTACTTCAAAGTATTCAAGCCACGTGCAGGAAACAAAGCAAGTCTGAGAAGTCAACGAAGGTGCAAACCAACTTCAACTCTACAAATAAACTCACATCAAACATCCTATAAGTATCATATTTAAAAAGGGGGTGTTATATGATAAAAGAGATGATACATCTTAATAAAGAAAGTAAGAGTTATCGCCTTTTATAGAGCTTTACAAAGACTTAAGAGTTCTAGAGAGAGAAAAAGAACATGGCAGAAATCGCTTAACATTCTATATAGTCTGTAATAAATTTAATGTTTGTTTCATAAATAAATTGTGTTTGAAAATACAATGAGCTTGTCTGCTTTTTATTAGAATATCCAATGATTCTATTATCTCATTTCTCTGGACACAACAAATAATATGCGATCTGTATACATTTCGCGTATTTTACAGCCAGTGAACGTCGTTTTCATCGGTGCATACATAAAATGATTGAAATCTGATTGAATTCCTTGACAATTGTTGACAAATTGCGAATGCGATCGTTTTAGATGTAGGACTCCAATCTGGCAGATTATATGTTTATTTCCTTCTTTCGACCAGTAAAGAAAATTGACCACGGATCTGCGTGAGAGATTGACATTCAGCTGCTCATGTGACAGTAGCAATCGATTTCCCCGCCTTTTCGCACCAAATTCTCCTATGACAATCCGAGTTCATGAAAAACCAATCTGAAGCCAATTTATTAAACGATAGTTTATTTTCTCGCCTTCAACCGTAGTTTTGTATAAAGTTAATGAAAAGGCAATTAATTGTAACGTCTGTAGCTATTTTCTATGAAGCGAAGAAGAGAAGTGGTGAAAGCTCACATGGATAAAAGAATGGATTGTATTCTAAGTGTCACTGAATTTCTAAATACATATGAGACGATCTTGAATATTGAAAGTTTGTCTTATTTCCGCTGAGAAATAGAACTATTTCACTCATTCTTATTACATAGTTTTTTTTTACTGCACAATAACGTTGACACGCCGGTTAGATCATCCAAATTAAGCGACATTGAACTTGGCAAGTACAAAAATGGGTGAAAATTTGGGAATACCAGGTGCAATATTTGTTCTTCACTTATATCGACATTATTTCCAGTCGCACTAGACTTAGCCTTGTCTGTGGAATAAGACAGTACCGACTTAAGAATTGAGTGGTTAAGGATTGCTCAACCTTTGCTTCACAATTACACGCTCAGCAGACCTTACAGGGGGTATGTAATATCTTTCAAGACTGAACAGTCACCCGCTTATTTATGTCTGCTTCTTTAATAGTTGTACGCATAACGTAATTAGATGAACCTCATGTGCAACGGATAAAGTGATGAGTTATTTCTGATACAAAGACGAAGAATTTAATAAAATAATTCGATACTAAGAATTTAATAAGCTAATACTTAAAACGTCTACCCAGTTATGTCTGATGAAACGAGAACAATCTACCCTCGTGGATTAAATAAAATATTCCGTTCGAAATTCTATACGGATTCCTGAGTTCAATATCAACATTCACGAGTTTGATAAGACGCATCTGTAGAAAGTCGAAGGTTACATCGACTGAAACGTTGTGAGAATGACATTCGAGATGAGAAAAGCAGCCCAAATAATTGAAATCAAATTAATAAAAATAAACTGATGTTCAGTAGAAAAAGTTCACATAATCCAGAGAGGAGCCAATCAAACTTTATTGTGGATTCGAAAAAAACTTATTGTTAATCTATGAATGTTTCATACATTAATTGTTTTTTCGAAATGTATATAAAACCCAATGTGAACAAGTAATTTTCATAAAAATTTGAATATCAAGTATTAAGCAAAAATTATGTTTAAACAAGAGAAAAAATAATTTGAAAGACTGAAAGATTTATAAGCTTTACAAAAGGTTGGAAAATCCGTACTTTTTTCATAGCAAAATGTGATTTCACACCGAAAACATGTCGAAAGACGAACTTATTAATGCACATTAAGAGGAGGAGTCTTTTCTTGGCTTGATCCCCTCTCGATTGGTGTGGGGACCGTTGGTTTTGTCTGCTCCTCTAGTTGTTTCTGCTGCTCTCGCTGGTGTCGCTGCAGCTGCTGCTTCTGCTTCTGCCTCTGCTGCACTTTCTGCTCTTGTTGGTGCGGTAGTTGTTGTTGTTGCTGCAGCTATTTCCGCGGCATCGGCTGTGTTGGCTGTTGTTGTTGCTACATTTGCCGAGGCTGCTGCATCGATTTTTGGGCTGGTGGTGGGACGGTGGTGGAAGAGATTATGGGCTACCGTTTTTGTCTCACTAGCGTGCTCCATTCCTCCCCCTTGGCCTCCTGGGTAGTTTGGGTTTTCCTTGGAGCTGGGGTTGGTGCCGCGGTTGCAGGGGTTGTTGCCGTCTGTTTTGGTGCGGGCACTCGGGGGTTGTGACCGCCTTTTGGGTCGTTTGATTAGGGGTTACCCTTTGGGGGCAGCTCCTAGCTATGTGGCCCTGCTTTTGGCAGAACCAGCATTTCGGACGACGGCCCTCCACCACTACCGTTATGCTGGCGTCCTTGTATGTCAGCAGCGCTGGTATCGCCTGAACACCATCCCTCATCAGCCTCATTGCTATTGTATAGCAGCCCAGGTGACTCCGAGTTTTGGACAATACTGAGGTCACCTGTTCCACCTCATCGTACTGGCTGAAGAGGCATCCTTACAGTTCCGCCGGTATTTGGGTTGGCATATTAAATACCTGCACCCGAGTCCTTCTCTTGCCCTGGTATTCGGGTATCAGTTTAACTCTCCCATGCTTTATTTCTTGTAAGGAGAATCTCTCCGCATCGTCCTTGGTGGGTAGGAGTATGTCACACACGGCGAAGCTCCTCTGGTACAGGTATAGTACCGGGATGTTAAGTTTGTGGAGGAGCCCTACCATGTTTCCTTCTTCATATCCAGGAGTCGGTTTTCCGGTATATCGGTAATGACAAGGGACAGGCCTCCCAGGCACCCGGTATGGGTTTTATATCTGCCCCCTCTATGTATCGTCTGTACTTTGTCAGGTACAGGTCTCTATACTCTTGAGGGGACAGTTGTTTTTCTACGGTCTTCCCCCACACAGACCCTCTTGGTGGTGTTGGTGTTGGTATGGGGTCTTTGGTGGGGTTAGACGGTTTTTGGTCTTTTATGGAGGTCGCCCCTGCCTGTTTATTGGTGACGCTCCTGCCTCCCCAGATTTCTTAGTCTGTCCTTTTGTGAGAGTGTCGCGTTTTTGAGGGGCCGCTCCCGTTTCAGAGTCTTTTGGGTCTGACTCTCCTTGGTTAGAGTCTTTTTCGGGAGCATCTTCCTGTTTTGGGGAGTTTGTCTCTTGGGGAGCATGATCTTTTTTGTTTACTTTGAGGGCATCTGCCCCTTCCTCCTTTGTGAGGTCCATGCGGTATGCCCCCTCATTTTCTTGATTGCTCGCCTTTTGTGGGAGTAGCCCTCCTGTGGAGCGCTGTCCCCTTTATTGTCCTTTTGGCCTGGCACCCCCTCCTTTTTGTGGTCGGAGTGAGATGCTACGACCGATTTTGGTTTTGCTCCCCTTTGGGGGGAGTCTCACTCGGGGGGGAGCTGTTGGTAATTTTTCCTCCTCCTGGGGAGCGTCCAATGCTGTCATATCCGGGTGGTACGCCCCGTCATTTGTTGTTTTTGCTCCTCCTGTTGGGGAGTCGTCCTCTTGGGGAGCAGTAGTTCCCTAGCTGGGGGTATCCATATTGGTGCCTCCCTGGCTGGGGGTGTCCGTTTTGGTTCCCTCTTCTTTTAAAAATCACCGAAAAGAGTGACGTGGAGACGGCGTCCAAAGTGGGGAGCCGACTTTGGCGCCAAAAAGAAGTGGCGCTAAAAGGCAGCAAGAAAGGGAGATAGAACTGAGAGAGGGAGTGGGAAGTTAGTGGAGGGAAGAGAGAAAGTGTTTCCGACCCTCCCTCGCGGGAAGGTCGTAAATTATCAGCTCGGATCCCCCTGTGAGGTGGGAGAATAGAGTAAGACAGACAAAGTGGGGGTGCGGACAGAACGTTACCCAACAAGCTCG